>NW_009206224.1:30014-80899 GCF_000690835.1 Fulmarus glacialis | reverse complement strand
CAGGAAAAATTGGTCAAGAAGAAAGAAATACCAGATTTTGGTTTAAACAGAACAAGATTTAGCACAGGTTACAGGCCTTCCAATGCTGGAAGCTAAAGAATTGTTCAAAAATAAGGTTTCTAAGATAGACAATTACTTTTCATTTTCTTATTTAAGTAACAAAATCAGTGAATAATATATATGAATTGCCAGAACTACCGGGTGCCAAAGCTTGATAAACATAAGACAGCCCTGATTAAAAGAATATTCTCAGGTGTCACTAGTTGAAAAAGTGAACTTCAAAGGAAATTTTGGTGTCCAAGATTTCATTAGCTAAAAAAAACCATAAATAAAGCAAAAGCATGTTTCACAAGCTTAGGAGACTACAAATACTGGACGTCAGCTCAAAATGCACTAATAAAATAGTCAAACACTCTCATAAAAACTTAATCAGAGACACAAACAGACCTTACCTACCATGATGCTGTCAGGCATTACTATGATATAATAAAGCTGAAGCTCGCAGAACGCTTTTTCCAGGAATTTAATTACAGCCACGAATATATTGTTTAGTTGACATAGCAAAAAATTAAGTATGCCATAATGATTAAACAGATACAGCACAATATCAAACAAAACCAAATACAGCAAAATCTCCTGTTTCTTCACATGCAACTCAAAAAACAACAACAACAACAACAACAAAAAAACCCCAAAAAACCCCCAAAACCAACGAACACTTCACACAGAAAAACACACTGGGAATTACAGGCAAAACCAGCACAGTAATTAATTTCAGGTTCACTTACAGTGAATTATTCTGTTGTGCCGCATGAGAAACAAGACAAAATGAAAAGCACACAATGATAAATCATCTTGTAGATCTATGACAATATTTTGCAAACAAGAGATTATTTAGACATTAAAGGAAACTCAGCACTTGAAAGATTATTTTAGGATAGAGAGGGAGAGATACTGAAGCTATTAAAGCCCAATATTTTATAACATGTTTCCTCCCACTCCCAGCTTTATAAATACGATGGATTTAACCTCTCAGGTATATTCCCTCCATTCACACATGCTAACATATTTCACAGTATGTCCCTGCGACAGATGCAGAACAATAAAACAGCAGATGAGCAACTGAACATCAAAACTGCAGTTCCTGAAGAACTCCTTGAACTTGCTCAAGTGCTGCTTCAGTGCTAAGTACGTGCAGTTTATTCAGTGCTAACCCTCCCAGCCCCTAGAATTTGCAAAAATTACCTCCTGTTTTGTCTAGTGAAGGAACAGGCAAAAGATTTGTCTGACCTGAGACTTACTGGTTTTCCAGCGGCGCATTATGCTACGAGACCATTGGGTGGCAGCAGCAAAGCACACTGCATAGTACCTTAGTGAAAACCAAAACCCCCCAAAATCTGGGGGTTCCCAAACTGTGATATATGAACTTGATGCTCCATCAAATTCTTCAAGAAAAGAGTACAAAACCAAAATAATTTCGAAACTTCCAACTGCTACTTGCAAACAATTGCATTACAATTGCAAACCCACCAGCTAGTGAGTGTGGAGCTCAAAGTAGTCATGGTTCCAGCCAAAAATCAGAGAGGTTAAACAATTTTTTCTTAAGCAATTGTTTTCAAATTCAAATCTTTACCAAAAAAAACAAGTCTCAAAAAAAGACAGTCTGGCTACCTTTTAACCATACATTCTTCCTCAAAAAGCAACACAAAGCACTCTGTTGTACACAGAACAACAGAAAAGTTGTAACCCCTGGACCAGGAGCTGGGCACCGCAGCAGTGACACCAGGTAGCACAGGCATGTTCTGCCAGAGATTTTCAGAGAAACGTGAAACGTGTAGAAACGTGACAGAGAGGGGAGAAAAGGAAAACCAAAGCAGGAACTTGACCCTCATCCTCTTGCTCCCTAGGCCCTCAGACCAGGCCTTCACTTCTAGGAAACACGTACGAGCTATAAATGAACTACTAACATAGTTTCACTTACCACAATGGGTGAAGACATGCTGCGGTCTGATCTGAGGTTTAAAGAAAGCCTCAGGAAGCCTCTTCATGGCACTAATTTAAGCACAAGCTTACATGCTGGTCTCTGGAATTCTGTTTATTTTGGCCTGAAAGCTGCAATATGGGCACTAGAAATGTTTACATCTAGTAAATGTAAATTCTGCAGCAGTATCTTCTGGCAATGCTAGCTGTGTTAAGGAAAGTAGGTGAGTCTAGACTCAAAGGCTGCTTGAGCAATATAGACTTTTTAGCACAGTGGTGTCATCTTCTTTTTAAAAATAGAAAGCTGAAAGCTTTTCCTTAGATACTGTTGATGTTCCTTCTCATTATCACTTGACAAGTAAGATCTTGGTAGGATAATATGATATATTCTCTGGTTATATTTCACATTATTCCTAAGTCCTGAATGCAACATTCTACGCAACTGCTAACACAGAATTCTGGATATAGAAATAGGATGGGAATTACAATCTTTAATATCAAAAATACTCTCTAAAAGCCTGTCTCTATTGGTATGGTTCTATTAGAAATATGAGCAAGCCAACACACAAAAACATCATCATGAAGGAACACTCTCTTTCATTTTAACAGCCGTTCCTCATGTGATTGATTAAAACAGGAAAAGAGATTTCTCACGTGCCTGCATGCTCAGGTTTTTAAATGTTTGTTTTGTTTTTTAAAAAGGTTTCTGTTTCCTCTTTTGATCTCTCTAATTTATGCTTCTCAACTGTAGTGCCTCAGAAGCTTCCGCCAATGCAAGCTAAAGCAAGTCCATCAACCTCACAGTCAAGCAGGAAAAGAAAACTCAACAGTATGTGTGCCGTGGTAAGTGCACACATCGCTCCCCTGCGACCACAGAGCGCAGGTTCTCTGAGACAACCACTCAAGCGGATACTTAGCTTCTCACACACCCCCTACAAAAGATACTCCTTTTGTAGCACTCTACCCATGAGCACAGTGCACCACGCACTCATGACCTCCATGCCACTGTGGCTTCTGCTCCATCGCGGTACTTAGACATGGGAACCTGGTCTGGGGTGTGTACAAATTCAGCAAGGAGTCAGCCAGCCTTCAAGCACCGTCGGCAGCACCACCTCGTGCCTGGTTTTGTGTTTGGTCTTTTTTTTGGGGGGTTGGGTTTTCGTTTTTTCTCCTTATCTCCCCTGGGTTTGTGTTGCTTTATATTATCAGAATAATGGCAACATGGGCACAATTGGGGGCCTCAGAAGTAACTAAACCATGCCTTTTTTTTTACTAATTCCCAATCCAAGACCAAAATACTTAATCCTTGATGTGCTACACTCCAAAGAAAGTCCATATTCCATTCCCTTTCTTCCACCCAATTCACCACTATTTTAAAATCTATTTACAAGGATTTCTCTACTCTTTCACGTCTTTGCCTTAAATCTAAAGTTTGGGGGTTTGGGTTTTTTCCCTGTTTGGTTGGTTGGGTTTTTTAACAGCTAACATCTACCATGTAATTTTTAACTGATGGAAGTAAAATAAGCCAAACTGAGGAACAATCTCTACTGTGCTAGTATGCTTAGGTCTGTGTGACATTTTCTATGACAATATGACAAAATAATAGGGTCCACAAACTCACCTCCACCAGTTTGGACAGCAGTCAGCTGTGGTCCCATTTCTCGCGGCCCTTCGTTGTCCACAGGGTAAGTGGATGTCTGAGATGAGCTCGTTCCTTGTGTATCATCATCACCCAACACTGTGGTCTGAGCCCTGAGCATTTCCAGGGCTCCTATGCTTGCCATCTCCTCAAAACCTTCCGACATCTGAGCTAAGGGAGAATCTCGAGACGCAGAGAGAAACGGAGTGTCCAGAGGCGAGCTTGGAGGGGACAACGATGACAAGGAGGACCGCGATGACAGGGACGCCAGGGACTGTGGGGTATCCAGAGACCTCCGCTGCTTATTGAAATTTGAGTGTCCAATGGGATCAGCGTATGGCACATCTTTTGTGAGAGACTCGAAAGGAATTATGTCAAAGCGTAAATGCTGCCCGTAGTCTGTAACGCTATCCGATTTGTCGTACTGTGGAAGGCCATAGATGTCCGTAAAGCTGACCGAGCTGAGGGAGCCTCTGCTGGAGGCCAAGGATCCTCGACTGGAGGCCAGGGATCCCCTGCTGCTGCCAGAAGACATTGTGAGGGTGCTAGCCGACAGACTACGGCAGGCAAAGAAAGAGAAAACAAAAAAGGCCCTTTCAAATATAATCAGAAACACCAGCACAGACACAAAAAACATCAATCCAGATTACACAAGCACTTTTACATGTATTCAGTAGAGTGACACGGAGAGATGATTTGCCATTTTCAGGTCTAGCTCGTGTCTCTTGCCCTGGTCTCAAGCACAACCATGACTGGAACAGCACAAGTGATAACCAAATCAGGACCAAGTGCCTGAAGACAAATGGTCCAACAGGACGAGCCTACTCTTTCCTCCAATGTGTAAGCAGCCATAATTTGGCCGAAAAGAGGCCGGAGCAGGATCTGGGTCAGTGGACTCAATGTAAAGCCAGAAAGGGTAGATTACCATGATCCAGCTTGAATTTACATTAATGATGGGTCATAAACACATCAGGGAGAAGTGCAAAGGGATTTGGAAAGTCCTAACGAACTGCTGTGTAAACCTCACCCTCACAGGTTTTCCAGTGCAAAATAAAAAAGACTTTAGAATGAATCCTATTCTAGTTCCTCTTTCCTCTTACCACTCTCAGACAGTTAGGGAGAGAAGAATATAAGTGACAGAGAGAGAAGTGAGACGCAGCAGGAACTGAGCTTTTGATGTTGGTGTGGTGTTGAGCTAAGGAATCCCTAAGAGCTGCATCTAAAAAGGCAGCTGCGTGTGTGAATATGCAAAACATTCTGGGCTTCTGTGTGGATCTTGGCACGTTCTTGTATTTAAATGGCAAAATTTTGTCATCTCACCAGGGATCAAAAACCCCTCCTTAAGAGGAGGTATCAGAAGATTAAAACCTCACAGAACTTAAAAGAATGTTATCTTCATATTAGTAAAACTGTAACAATATCACAATGGGTTTTAAGTACATATCTTCTTCTCAGAAAATAAGATAACATATAAAATTCCCAAATACACATAATAATCTAGCCCAAATAGCCATCACTAATACTATTCATAAAAGTCCATCCAAATCATCACATTCCATAGACCAAACTGTATAAGTTTAGTAAAAAACTAATTTACTTGGCACACATACATGAAGAATTAAAAGGTAAACTTTATAGATTATTAATATTCTTCTCTGCTGCTGTTAAACTTCAAAACCTGCTGGTTTTACATAACTCACCTTTTTAACTGGGAGTGTAAATATGAGGTTAAACGTGTAGCTTCTTCTAGTTGCATAAGCAAACAATTTCTCTTTTCCTGTAACAGTATCCTATAATTAAACAGATACATATTACTATTTTTCTTCATTACAGTAGTGCTCAAGTGCTAGGAGCTTTCCAATTACAGGAAAATATCATTGCATTGCAATTTGGAATATAAAAAGAAGTTTCACTGTTTAATGAAAAGTTTTAATTTATGCAGCTCATATGCAGTGACGGTAATTCCAGCAAGAACACAAGAACCAAGACTCCAGCAGAATTCCTAGACAAGAAAAGTTAATTGAGGCACAATGTAAGAGTCACGATGTTGAAAATACATTACAGCAATTAGCAAAGTCATAAAAAGTCCTAGGTAAAAACATCAGACTCTACAAGATCTTTTTTTCCCTTGCAACAATCTGATTGTGTCAGTAAAATAGAGAGAATGACTATGACTTTCGTCGCCTTGGCAGGAAAAAAATATTCCAAATAGCTCTATTATCCAAGCTGATTAGTGTCAAATTTCAAAGATAAAAAGAAAATTCTTGGAGGACTTCTGTTAAGCACTAACCATAAAACTCAACTTCAAGCTCTAATTCTAGGTGTTTCAAGTACATTTATATAACATATTTAAGCAGGTGATACAGCATTTTGAACACTAAGCTGCGACTTATTTTTGCCCATTCTAATAACAAGCAGCTGAATTACTCACTGCCACAACACAAGCGGAATGTACCTATAATGCTGTTGGTCTCATACACCTATAAGATATCTTAAATTCTGTATTTTGAGATCATTAAAACTTTGAAGAATAGATTTTATCTATTGATACCACATTTATTCTTTTCCTGAATCCAGAATGATAAGAGTAACAAGTATTTTGTTTTCCCAAGCCCAATCACTGAACTTCAAAATAAAATCAGGGTGGTGATCTGTTGTGTGTTGTACATTTGTACGTCCAGGAAAGTTACTGCTCCAGCCCTGCATTCACAAGTTGGCTGGAAATTGGGATTCTGACAGACAGTTTGGAGAAAGCAGATCAAACTTATTTGAGTGCTTCAGACCTTCCTCAATTGCAAAGACAACTGTTAGAAATCAACATGTTAATGGGCAGGATTGAAAAAAAAAACAAAACAAAAAACCCACCAAAACAAAAAACACAACAAAAAGGGAGTCCTTCCAGATAAAACAAAATGGCAGCATTATTTTCAATAAACTTTGGATGGTTAAGATATGAAAAGAGTATGTCTTTGTTAGCAGTAAAAACATAAATCTCTCAACTTCTTTGGCCTCCAACTTCATCAGTTCATATGCTGGCAAGGAGCTGTAGCGGTGCGCTCCAGCAACCCCACCACCCTCTGGGGAGGCTCCCTTCATTGCAACCACACGGCAGAAGCTGCACACCCAAGCACGTGCAACGCTGAAGCTTTTCTCCAGCTTCTGTGGACCCCAGGCCAGCTTAACCAAGTGGTGCAAGGAAGGCTGCAGCTCAGCCAGGTAAACTTACATGATAAAGGCACTGCACGCAGGCACCAAAAGAAAAAGACAAATGGATGCAAGAAACTTAACTGATTCAAAAGCTTGCAGCGGAAAGAAGGGGTATCCACACCATCTACTTTAAAAAACAAACTTAGGAACCTACACTCCAGAGTCATCAATGCTGTAAGGTAGGTACCTGTGCTAAAGGGTAATAGATGCCTCCAACTAAAGCTGCCAGCCAATCTTAGGGGGGAAAAAAAAAAAACCAAACCCAACAAAAAAAACCCCAAACAAAAACCAAACAAACAAAACCTAAAAAAACCCCAAACAAACACAAACAAACAATCAAAAAAAAAAACCACCCAACAACCAAAAAGCCCCCATCTCTCTCATACAGATTTTAAGTTAGTTCTGATCTGCACATAACTCAGTGCCTTTAAAACTCAGTAACAGAACTGAACTGGTACTTATTTAAAGAGGAAACTTCTTTGTATGTCACGATTAGGAGAAAATGGAAATAGAAAAGCAAAACTAGCAATGGTTTTGGTTACTCCTGAGCCTAAACCAACCAAACAAATAAATTAGGGCTACTAATAGTTAAGCTATCCTCTAGTTTGTTATACAAAAATAGAGTGCCCTTCAATATTATTCTAACTTCTACTCAACTTTTGCTAGCATTTGAAATATCAAGTATCACATTGGAATGCTGGTTTCCACAGCATGAACTACATGGAAAAATAGCTTGGCCTTCTTGCCAACGTAGTATGCACTACCTAACATGAGAGCCCAAAACCAACAAATAAAACTTACTACACTGCAGTATAAAGTGAACTCCCTTTTCTGTCAGTTTAAGCTGCAAAGCCAATGTAACGATATTGCAAAAATTGCAAAATATGTAACACTGAACTGTAGCTTGGCTGTTAAATTTCTATTTATTGCCTGGATTTACTGTCTGAAGTAAGCCTTTTCAAAGGAACTGAAGTTCTGAAAATTTGTATGTGGAAGGCACTTCCAAATATTTTAAATATTTTAAAAGTGTCTTAATTATGTAAATATTAACCTTTACACAGATCACATTAAAGCTGGTTCATGTAGTTCTCCTCAAGTGTCAAACCTGGCTTTTTACCACTATTTAAGAGAAGCAAGTCTGGGAGACAAGAACAAGTACTTTCTTCTTTCACTGGAAGCTGTCTATGGTAACAAGAGGAGGTTAAGAGGTTTTGTCCATTTCTTTGGCTACAGGAAAAACTGGGCAACTTAGAAATAGACACAGTGTTTCCATTAATATGTTTCAGGGGTGGTTTGTTTTTACATATAACTTGATATTTAAGTTTTCAAGAATGACTCTGTTTACTATGTTCTCTGAATGTCAGAGTTGGGATGTGCTCCCACTGCCGAGACTGCAAATTAAAAGGAAAAATTGTATACAAAAAGCAGTAAAAACTTAACCATTTAACTTTCCTGTTATAAGTCAGAAACCAAATATAGGAAAGGATCTTTGTTCTGATGTTTTTGGAGATGAATATTACTCCACTGCAAAATAACAGAAAAATCTTTCACTATCCAGGTACTGTTATTCATGTCTCTATTATCAGACAATATTATTCAGACTTTTTAGATGAATGAAAGGAGAACTAACTAGTCGACATCACTCTAACTCTCCGTCAGAAAACTTCAAGACAGACAGAATTAAATAATGGCACGCAGGAGTAGTCTCTTCCTTTTTTGAAAGCAAATTAGTCTAGTAACATTTTTATTTTGTTTCTTCAACACAGTAAAATTCCCTACTCTTCCTTTTGAAACTACCTATATGGATCTTACAATAGATAAGAAAAACAATTTAAGTTCCCAAACCTTTCAGTGGCCCCGTGAGCAGACGTTGCTCGAGCCCGTTGAATTTCATCCTCCAAGCGTCTTTTTTCTTCCTCCAAACGTGCAATGTCTTCTGGGGATCGTCTCTGCTGACTGATAAGCTGCAACTCCTGAAGAAGAGCCTCCTTCTCTTTGATCAGCTGAAGACGGTCCCTGTCCGCTTCAGCCATTCCTGGCCAGGATTCATTGTCTAGCAAGGCCAGCTGCTGTTGTATATTCGAAACTCTTTAAAAGAGGATAAATATACTTCAAAATGCAGAAGAGACAAAGATTAAGACAATTAAGAGGAAAAATACCAAAAAGTGAAGTCTGTTGACTTCTGTGACTTTTTTCTTCTAAATTTCGAAACACGAAAATGTAGAAGAGTTTGGAAGCATTGTTTGTTTCTGGTTTTTGTGAGGGGTTTTGTTTTGTGTATTTTTAAAACACTAAAGAACTGCAAGTGCTCCTAAGTGTGTAGCTGTATAAGAACTACAATGCATTTATCTATCACATGGACAATATCTGTCTTCACAGCTTTCTCATTTTGTAATAAATCAATTCATATTTTAGAGCTCTTGAGTTTGCTGCCTGTACAGCTGATGAAGTTGAACATCCTCTCATTCCTCATTCTTCCACTACGAGATCTTAACTTGGGATTTCAGAAGTGCAGTGAGAAGTTGAAGGGGATGAAGTGGGGATGCTTATCTAGTGACAATAGGTCCATGTATTCATGTCTCACCTAGTAGAGGAATGGTTCAAGGGGCTGAAAATACTAGGCAGTCCTGACTGACAACAAAATTTTTAAAATAAATAAGCTGTCAGTAAAACAAAAACACAGGTCTGGAAAAAAGATTTACCGGTTACAAAATACAGGTGGCTTTAGATGGATCCATCATCAAATCAAGCAATTAAATACGCTATTTTTTTTGTAGTAGGCTTTATAGCCAAAAGTAGTTTCCTATATCTCAATATGCTGAACCACTACATGAAACAACAGTTTTAAGAATAATTTCACAGTTGACATTTTAAGAAAATGTTCTGCTAAAACCACATTTTGAACTCTTATAAATATTGCAAAGAACCCTAAAGCTAGAAATTTCACAAATGTTTCTTTTGGTAAAATCAAAAGGTATATAAGCATAATAGGGAGAACACACTTTTACTGCTAGGTATTTATGCTTGTCTTACAATGGGCAATTTAGACACTTTGGAATGTTAAAGTTAAAATAAAAAGTAAATAAGAAAATCTAGCTTTCTGATTTTTGAACATTTGAAACTAAAGAACTGTACAACAGTTATGCAGTTGTACACCTCAGTTTCACCTTCACTTTGAAATGGTAGCATTCAAAGTTCAGTGCACCATAAAAGATTATAACCCTTTAAATAAATAAATAAAAGCACATTTAAAGCCAGCCATAAAAGTGGGATATGCTTTTGTTCTTTTGGTAAGTTAGTTTAAGTAATCTTTTTTTCCAAAATATCTGGTAAGAAAGAAAAGACAATAATAAAACAAGGCAAAGTAAAAGCACATAACAAGCAAACAGATCCGCAGTGTGATAACATATTTAAGAATAAAAGAAAAGGCATAGACATGACAAAGGTAAGTTTTTCCCTATCTAACAACAAAACCTCATGCAATGTTTATTTCATACTGACATCTGGAAAGTATTTGGCCATCTTATTACCAGGGGAAGGGAAATAAAGTATCAATATAAGTCATTTCGCAATGACTGCATTCATATATGAATAGGAATTTCACTGTGAGTTTTGTCAAATAAGATTCTCTGCCCCCCCCTTAGATTTCATTTACAGCAAGTAAAGAACTTGGGTATTATGTTACATTTTAGTCTAAAGCAGAATACTTTATCAAGCCTTTCAATACTATTTCCTCCTCCTTGCATTAATAACCAACCTCCTGCCAATAGCTACTGAAAGCACCATTGTGAATCGATATGTATAGTCTACATATTTCATGCCTCAGCTACTGTGCATGAATTCCAGATGCAGCTTCCTGAAGAACACCTTGCCCCATCAACCAAACATCAGGGCCAGGAAGAGCAAGCAGATTCAGAACCTTCCTCTCCCCTACCCAGGCTGCTACGCTGTTCAAGATTCAGTAAACACTCCTGAAGGTGTATACAGCTTGATTTTCAAGTGTTCAGTGCCAAATGAAACAAATGGGGACTCAAGGTCCTTTCAACAGAATTACTGAATTCAGGTACAATTAGGTTATCATAGCTTGGCAAGCGAGTGTGAATCACATAAGCCCTGGCAATGTATTTGAGTGACCATGTTCACAAGCTCTTACACAGCTTATGGATGAAAGATGAGATGTATCTGGTGAAGTCTCTGGGTTGTTTTATAAGGTAGCTGAAGGACTGGCCCTCTCTTTCATTTTAACACTCACAGTTGTTTTGCTAGCTATTTTTCTAATGCGGGGTGAGCTGGTTAAAAAGCTGACCATTGGAGCAAATAAATGCTAATGCAGGCAACAAGGAAGAGAGAAGTACCAGCAGGCAAGAGGGGAAGGTGGGATCCCCCCTTTCAGCGCTAGTTAACCACTGAATCCGCTCGGCTGTAGAGTAAAACACCACCACCAATACAAGAGGTTTTAATTTAGACTCTTGAGCTTGCTGAGAGCACGTAACTCCCTTTGGGTATGACATTCCAGTTTAAAGTTTGTTTTTTCCCCTCAATTTCTGTTATGATGATGCTTCGAAAGTAGGAAGTTGTCATATAGTAACTTAATTATACTGTTATTAAAGGGAAAAGTACTGCTGTGGACAAGATTTGTATCACTGAAGAGTTCCAAAATCTGATTAGGTTATTTACTTTGATTCCCTTTTACGCTCTTCGCATTTCAGCTAGCTCTTCTTGGCTCTATGTTTTCCCTTTAAGCAAAGAAAAAGCACTCACAAAACACTACATAATGCAGGAATCTGTTGGGAGGGGAACTTCAGCACCAGTAAGCCAGTCTTCTGCAACCTGTATTTCCTGCAAATGAACTGAAGTTTTTAGGGAATTTTGTTGCTTGCTTTCCACCGAGGATTCTCTCTGTGTGGTAAGTTGTTCCAAAAAGCTACCAGTGATAAACTTTTTAAAGTTTATCTCCTTGGCTAGAAAACATCCCTAAGGCTTTTATGGTCTCACTCACTCAAACCTAAGAAAAATATCTGAGCAGTCATGTTCTGTTAAAAACATAATAAAAAATCCTCTTAAGCATGTTCCATAATTGCAATGTCTTCTCCCAACACAAGCTTTTCTTCCCAAACACAATAAATGCATAAATAAGCAATTTTACTGTGCTTGTCCATGCCAGATTTTATACCTATACTACACCAGCCATCCTCACCGCTGGTATGTTACAAAAAAGTGGCTGTTTTGCATTTTCAGACTCAGTGCATATATTCACCCACCTTAAAAACCCGCTTAAATAAAGCAATGACTGGACATGGATTGCAATTTAAAGGAGAAAAAAAAAAATTTAGGATCCTTTATGAAGCCTCTGTTTTTCAAATACGTTTTTCCTTCCTACCGGGTATTTTTTAAGATACTACTTCTTAAGGGTAGTCACTGTAAAAGAGTACTTTTATTTGGCCTAATGCCAGATACCGAAGTCCCTACTGATAGAGCCATTTAACATATTCCTGGGGAAAAAACAGTTAATTTTGGGCCATCAACATTCCAGGCATTTTGCCCATTCCCATCCTTGCATAACAAGTGCTGAGGAGCTTGCATTCCACGCTTGAGTAGGTGGTATCAAATGACTGGTTTCCTAGGTAAGCAGACCGACTTGCTGCTTATTTCAGCATTCAAAAATTTCAAATGGAGATGAATATAACAGCTCCTGTTAAGCAGGATAGCAGGAGGGGCACAGATGGGATGACAAAGGTTTAACCTGGTGATCTTAAGTAAACACTGATTCGAAATGGCAAACTTGCCCTGAAAGAGTCATACTAATGTAGCTAGAATGATGCCTAGCCCAAGATAATGCAGACATAGCATGAGGGTGGAGATCAGTACAGCCAGTAACTTACTACACAAACTACATCATGGCGGGCAAAAAAGCATGTATTTTCAGGATTTACAGCATGTCTGAATCATTACGTATCTACACAGACCCACCCTAGACAAAATAGGGCAACCCTTCTGTCACTGGAAATACCAGGGGAACCTAAAAGATTTCGTTAATGTCTAGAACCTCATTTTCAAGGCTGCTATCTGAACCCAGCACTAATGAAATTATACTGCTGAGCTCGAGAACATTTCAGTTTAGAACCGGTTATTTATCAAAATAAAGCATGAGAAGTGAGATTAAAGTAAAAATCACTTTTTGTGAGATGAAAGAGTCTCATTTACAATTACAATTAACCCCATGTTGAGACCATTACTCAGATTATGAACAAGACAGGTGTCCTGAGGAGGGAAATACTCTGAAGCAATACAAAGGTCTAACTCATGCTCGTAAAAGGGAAAATTATGGTTATCCTACAGCTGGCACTTCCTAACCTACAAGCTCTGGCCTTTCTAGCTTAAAGAAGTTCTTTGAACTTACTTTGTCTGAATTTTCCAAAGAAAAAACCCAATACCCCCCTACATTTAAATGCCTAGAGTTTCGGATGATATACCGAGTCCACTCTACAGCTGAGGCCTTTGTTACCCGTGGAATGGGAAGACCGGTGGGGATAAAATAAAGCAAAAAATCCACAGGTATGATTTGGAGGAGAACAGTGGCTAAGGTCACACAAATATGCAGAGACGATCAACATAAATCAGCCCAGCTTATTCTTTTCCTTAGGCTTATAATTGGACGCGGTTCTCTGCCACTTCAGGTAACAGGGAACTTCTCCCACGTGCAATACCCAGAGGAGGTAGCTGTGGGACTGAAGACACATAATGAAGGGTGTAAGAACTCGGTAATCCCTGGTATTTACGGACCCTCTTGAGAGTGAGTTATGATTTATATCCAAAGAGGGGAAAGGCTGGAGAAAGGGGAAGAAAGAAATGGAAAGAACAAGAAGCTGGGGAACTCAGCCAAATGCTCACAAAATTTCTCCACTGTGTCTACTTTGGCTGTTCCTGCAAGTATGTGCCACTGTGGCTTTGGCGGACAACACGAGTACGCTCTGTAGAATATCCAGCCTTTCTGGCAGCCTGATTCAATAGCAAGGAGGTCTTAAATTGGCTTAAGACACTCATGAAACCTTTAGAGTCCACTGGCATTTTGCAGATAAAATTAGGTATTCACCTTCAGGAAAACTGCAAAGCCTGCTAAAACCAATGGCGGAGAGGAGTTAGTATTTTCCCCAATTCACAGGTAAACTGGTATAATGAGAACTTTAAAGACTGTTCAAGAGCATGGCTCAGCTCCCTTTAGAACCCAAAGAAAAAGTTTTATGTTTAAAAATCAACACTGGGAGATTTAGGTTTAGCTGACATGTCTGAGCCAGATATTTATGTGGTATCAGACAAATTACTTCATCCCTAAATCAAATTTTCAGATTAGTTGAGCAGAACAAAGCATAGAAATTAGGCAATTGCACCTTGAAACCTGCCTACACAAGATGAATTTTAACAGGAAAATTCTTGACTATGTTATTGTATCAGTATTGGAATGTTGCTATCAATGTCCAACCGACAAGTATTTTGTCAGTATAAGCACAAATTGCACTGACACACTTCTGCTTGTACTAGTGCTTTTAAAAACCCAACTGAAAATTTAGACAAGTTTGCAACAAAGTAACTATTCAGCAACTACACTGAAAAGAAAGAAGTAACATTCTTAAAGGGAATGTGGAAATACTAAGCATGGCTGAGGAGGAGGCTTTTTCAAGGCTGAAATAAATCTGATGACAGCCACTGTATGATTTAAACAATTGCAATGAAAAATAACATCTTTGAATTGAAATTTACAGAAGGCATAAACAAATTACTGCTTTTGCACCCAAATTAGATAAGCTGGTTGAAAATGCTTGGATGTATTAGTTCATTAAAGTTAGCTACCATCAGACTGGATTACTTTAAAAAAAAAAAAAAAAAATCACAGTTAAAAATTTTGGTGCTTCTTATTGGCAGGATCATTTTTCATCTAGTGATGAATACAATTCAGGATATGAGGCACTCCAGCAATGACATTTCATGATCATTTGCTAATATACTTCATGTAGTCATTACACTGAACTGCACAACTTAAGAGTTATCAAAGAAAAACAATTTGCTTTTGATTTCTCTTTCTATGAAACAGTCTATTCAGAAAAGTGCTCGAGGGGCACACTTTCCAGTGTGCAAATGCTTTCATGAGAGGTGGTCTCACTGAAATAGCAACTGAAACTAAAAACGGTATTTATCCAGGCAGCTTGGGGCTGTCTGTTCAAAAAGACCATCCTCCCTCCCTCCCGTTTCTCTGGAGGGCCACACTGACAGATCTGAGAGAAGAAATTTCATGGAAATAAGGTACAGTTTATTTAAAAATAAAGGGGGGAGAGAAGAGTAAAGAGCAGAAGAAAAGTGATTGAGCCTCTCTTCAGCATGACTGGCGCATTAAAAAGCAGAATTTACACGCTTCCTCCCAGAGCCTGGATCAGACACAGGAGAGAAGACCTCTTCCCCAGCGTGCTGAAGATGTCAGAACCCACAGCTCACATCATCTGAAATACCCATGGGAAAAATTAAACTGCAAATTATCCTACTTCCTTCCAGTGGGAAACTGAAGGGGAAAAAAAAGCTACGTGGATGTCTTAATTTATGCAAAGGACAAACCACTCAGTAGCTAGAGAGATTTCTGAAGGAGGAATTAAAATCAAATTATCTTTTATGAGGGAGGAGAGATATTTTGGGAGCATAAGCCAACTTCTCTACTATCACTGGGTCTCATCTCCTGAATTCTTCAAGACAGTTCATTCAGAAATCCTAACGCTGCATTTTCTTGCTAAGACACCATATACAGAGAACATATTTTTATTTTTAAGCACTTCTTTACTACATACGGCAAATATTCTGCTTGTATCTAGAGCTGTTTGATGTTCTGGCTAGATTCACAAGAATGACTAAATTACAACACACTGCCCTTCAGTTTGTGGGGCTTTTTTCCTGCTTTCCTTTAAGGGAAAAGACATACTTTTCTCCTACGGTGTATTTTAAAAGTCTCCCATTAAAACTTGGAAATAAGACAGTTTGTCTGTTGTACTTATTTGCTATATGTTTCCACACCCCGTTTGACAAGCAAGTAGTCATAATATACTGCTTTACAGCTGTGACATACTGTAGCATTTTAATTTTCTACTTCGTAGATTTTAATCCATCACAGCACATTCCGTCACCCACACTGTGCAGTAACAGTAGATATTTCACCAGCCAAGGGAGAACGAACACAAAGATATTTAGTAGAGACAAAAGCCCTACAGAAATGCCAGCAAGCTAAGGGGAAGGAATGCATGATAAATGAAGAATGCAACCACAGAGATAACTGGTAGGGGCAATGAGCTTTGTGCAGTTCCACTCAAAAGCTGAAAGCTGATTACTTCCGTACAACATACTGGGCAGAATAAGGCTACTATTTTAAAGCAACTAACATGCTTTTGCTAAATAACAGACCATTGTCAGAGCTGCTATCCCGGGACAGCAAAACTACCCTTACTGCAATTACTATTCTCTAGTGGGAAGGTTAGTTACCCAGATTTTCTACACTTAATTGAACATCAGAAGTGAGCTGGGGTTTGATGTTAGAAATACTGCATTCCACGCATAAACAAGTGTTCAGCATTTCCAGCTGAGAAATGCTTCTGCTACTAAAAAAAAAAAAAAAACAAACACCAAACAAAAAAACCAAAAACCACCAAATAAAAAAACCCCCACCGCTCTATCCTTTCCCTGCAATAACATACAAGAAGAGAATTGTTTTGAAAAACACACAGAAAAGGTATGTCAGAAAACTGAACTAAAAACATTTAATACAATCTTCACAGCACCAGTGGCTCTCCTAAACTAAACAGTATAAAACTAAACTCTATCCTTCTTCTTTCGGTAACTGTCATCAACCCCTACATTATCACTGGACTATTAAGTGCTAAGCGTTGAACCTGTGACCAAACAGGACACTGATGGGTTTTTGTTTTGCCCTTTTTTTGCCCAATTATTTAACCCTTATTAGGTAACAGTCACTGGTATTCACATGCGGTATTTTACCATACAGACTTTCATTCCAGTTACAAATCCTGATTTAGCTGTGTCTCTCTAACATGCTTGCACCAATTTAATCTTTTTTTTAAGTCTGTTTTGTGTACAAATGTGGGTAAATTTTCCAAAAACAACGAAATAGCGAATTGTCTATAAAGCTTCCAATGCCTGCCAAGACACATGACAGCATTACAGTTTCCCCCAAAGGAAAAGTCACCATAATATGAAAAAAATGAGGCAAAAGTATTGAACTTTTTTTTAATCCTTGTTCTGAGAGATGTAAAAAACTGGCAAAATAGACAAATTTGAAAAGAAAAAGAAAAATCCTAATTAAAAAAAATTTACAAACTAAGGTTTTCGAAGTTAATACATACTGAATCTTTTAAGTGTCAGTCAATTTTAATATGAGAATGTTCTATCAGCACTAATTAAAATAATCATAAGTGCATAAAATTACTGTGTTCAAGTCATCATCTATACCTAAACTATTGTCCTGAATATGTGGCAAATAGTTTGAAAACAATGAGGCTAAATGAGGACCCACTAAACTATACTAGTCGATAGTATTTTTAAAATAGTACTAAATAAGAATAGATTACTTTTACAAAGCCATGGAAAAACACTGCAAGACTGACTTTCACAAAAGAAATACTTATGATAAGCAATTCGATTGAAGGACTTAGTGTAGAATTAATCTATTTCCAGTAATTTTTTTTTTTTTTTTTTAAATTTTTATCAGATTTTTTTTTCAATCACAACATTCATTTTTATGTACTCTTTTGTTCAGCTCTGAACATCTTCATTTATCTCACAGGAAGTTCTGCATTCTTTCTTCACACTTAGTTCACGACTTCAGTACACTGAACTTAGAACACAGGTATGCAAAGCTCTGAATGTACTGACAGACCAAGCTGATAAATGTAAAGACTGTTTATATTGAGGTTTGAGAAAAAGGGGAAAAAAATAAAATAGTTCAATTAAACTGCTGCAATTTTGTGTTTATACAAGTGTAGAACAGGGCTGACATTTAGCTTTATCTCTGCAAACGAATATAATAATCTTACGATAAAGTCTTATGTTTCCCTAAGCTTTTACTATCTGTGAACTACTCAATAGTAAGCAAATAGTCTTCCTAAAGATATTTCAGCTAGGAGGCTGGTTCCAGTTCTCCTTTGAAAACTTTAATCACAAGAGTGAAAATAAAAACCAACAAATTTATCTTAATTACCTTTTCTTGGCCTCTTCGTATTGCCAGTTCAGTCTTACTTTGTCTACAAGTCTTGTTTTGTCATCAAACCCAAACTTTTGCAGTTGAAGAGCAAGGAGAGCGGGGAAAAAAGAGAGGGAGAAATGAGATTTTAAAAACACTCTCACAATTAAAAACGGGATGAATTAGTCTCACTTACTGGACTCACTAGAAAACCTCAACACTTTAAGTAATAACATAATAAAAATGAATTTTATGCTTTAGAAATACAAAACTGATTTATTGCTAAAAATACAGAAGATAAATGAGCTCTTTCAATAAATTATGATCCTGGAAATTAAGGGTTAGCGAATAGAATCACTGATGAATGGTCAAAGCTTTTCAACTTTATCCAAGCCTAAAACACACAGAGTATTTTTAATTGAAATATTGAATATACTTGATACAGCTATTTTATGGATAGTTTAATTAGAAGTAATTCAGATTACATTCCCTGTACTGTGATGTGTTACTCAGCACTTAGATCACTAGTGTGTTTTAAACACTAATTACAAAAACGTCACCTGATCCTTGAACCAGTTGTAGAATGCACGTTTAAGCTACAACTCCTACTGTATACAGTCCAGCTTCTATAGCAACTTTTTTCCATCCCAGGGCATCAGCAGTTCCCCTCTTCAGAAGTCTGCGTACGGTCTAAAAGTTAAAATCCAAGTCCCTATTTAAGTGCATTGCTGCACCTCTGGATTTCTCATCTAACTGCTGCTTTTGCTCCTTTCATCATCACACGTGTAAAAAAAACCCACCTCTTTTTTACTCACATTCCACCACTAATAATTCAGGAAAACAATTAACATCATTATGTATTTTATTTTCCTAACAAAAAATCTGTACCTGATAAACACAATTTTCAGACTATATTTGGCTTGTCTTGGATGGCACTCGATAGGTTTTGTGAATGGGAAAACGCTGCTATTTTCCTTTTGGTAATTCATTTTGGAATTCAATAATCACATCCACCACCAGCCCGAAAAATGACATCCCAAAGGCACCATCTACTTAACACACTGAAAGACAGCCTGGTGTTAGCTAAGTTTTCTTAGATGCTTTAGGAGTATATCTTCTTAAAAACACAGATTTCCTTTTCTGTAGAGGCCCTCTGGAGACATCGAACTTGGCAACTAGTCATCAGTGGAAGACGACAATAGAGGAGAAATGGGATGATAAAAGCCTACGATTAAGAAGTTATACAGTTCAACAAAAATTTCTAACCGAATGTGGAGTAACATCCAAACTATAGTACTATCAAACTACAAACCGGTTGTCTTCTTGCTTTGTTGTCAATCTCATCCACAGATGCACAGATGCAAATGTTTTACTGCTCAAGAACAGCTGGGCAAGCTAAACTTTTATTATTTGGAACACACAATTTCATTCACACAGAACTATTTCCAAGGAATGATAATATGTTCCTCTCAAATACCACATTTAAAGGCACATTTGAGCATAAAGGTATGACAGACCAGATCAGAAGTTTTGTTAGTTTTTAAGACACATACTTTGGGACTCTAACAAATACTTCCCTTGTCTCAGACAGGAAAAAGGAACAGAGGTCTACCCCACATCTTTGATATTCGTGAAAGATGATGATAAGCATGATGAAAACAAGATTAAAACAAAACAAAACCAAACCAAAAACACATCCATCACTACTACCAAAATACTAACACAGCACACTATTGCACAATCAGGTCTCTACTACAACTTGAAGCTGGCCAAAGCATTTTTTTCCCTCCTGCATCATTACAAGCATCAGTAAGCCTGAGCTGGTGACAAGCAGAGTAGTAGTCCATGGACACCTCAGCAAGAGCTGTTACTCAGAGATGAACCTGCGGTCACCAAAGTGATGACGTGAGAAGTGCTCTGCCAGGCTGGCTGAGTCCGGGAGCTGATTTTACCTGTCACTGCGAGCACGTCGCTACGCCCCTGTACCACACTCAAGTAGCAGAACTGCAAAGCCCACCACTCATGAGCGCTGCTCACATGGTCTGGAAACAAGAAGCAAATGCAACTCCCTCGCCACCAATATTGCTTTGGATTTTTCATTCTGCTACAGCCAACACCTCTTAAATTAAAACAGGAAATAACGATGTATCACTATAGTACAAAAGCAGCCTATTTTCTACAGCAAACGTCTCGCGTAGGAACGCATACCTCTCCAGTGATGTCAGTCTGAGAACAAGCATCGCAGTGTTGTTGAGGTAAACAGGAGTCGCTGAGTGAACTAGAATTGTGCTGGAGATCCTGCAGGGAATCTGTAATACAACAGCTATTCCTGAATCCATCTGTCAACTTGGCCAGGCTCTACAGGAGAAGAGATTTAAAAAAATAAATAAGAAAAACAGATTTTTGTAATTCTTTTATTAATACAAAAAATTCTATTTAAAAATATGACAGGTAGCTTGCCTATAAAGAGCTATTTACAGAATGTAAAATTCATCATAATGTTAATAACATGCAGAAGCTTTGCTTTGAAATAAACCTCTCCTTTTAAAAGATGCATCTAACAGTAAACTTTTTTTTTTTTTTAATTATTTGTTTTAGATCTATGAATGTTTTAGCTTTTGTATGGCTTATAGTTCTTTAAATGTAGCAGCTGTCAACTTTCAGGTTAGCTGACAGGGAAGACAAATGTGATTCACCTGCCCTTTTGCCATCTTCCACACAGGTTACATTCCTTAGCCACTACTGCTATCACATCCAACTTGATGAATACCTTGTATTGATTGTATTTTCATGACAGCTGATCTCACCCTTGTGCTCACTTACCCAAGGTTCACATAGTTAGAGATATTTTACAGTTTGGGTTAAGCAAGGGACATCTCTGAGATGTCTAGACAATGACAACAAACTGTGAGGGTAAAGCAGAGACCTCAAGCCATCTGCAAGGGGAAAATAAGACAGAATCACACAAAATAATAACAAGAACTTGTTTGACAATAACAGCTTGGTTGACAGCCTCTTACAAATCCTTTAAAAAAAAAAGATAAAATTGTTAATATGACTTTTATTTTCTGACTGAGCATTCTCTACTTTTCAAAAATTAGTGATAATGTAGTGTTAATAACAAAACCATGGTGCAGGCTGTCATTTATGACTGAGACCCTGAGCATTCTGCATCAAAAGAAAAAAAAAATTAATTCTGTCCCCTCACCAGAAGATAAAGGACAATCAAATGATGTGAAAATAATTTATCAGAAATTTGAAGAGCTGTCTCAATTTATAAATCATAACATTCAAACCATTTGGTTCTAAAAAAACCCACAAAAACTTTCAAAACTGCTTACTCCAGTGTCAACTACAGAATCAGAGACCAATCTGAAGTGCTGCAATGGGAAAAGGCTGGCCCTCAGGAATCTCAGTGGCTCTGACAACTGGTGATTTGCAACAAGCCTTAGTTATTGTGCATATCCAATTACCAGGAGATTGCTCAGTCTTCAAAGTGCAGTTTAAAACGGGTAAGACAAAAACACTGCCTTTTCTTACAACAAATTCAGCTAATGGAGTCAAGAAGATGAACCTGTGTAACAGCAACTGGTTGCTGCTCACAGAATGGCAAGACCACCTTGAAGATGAAGGCGTCCAGATTTGGAGCCTGGGAGCATCCATAGGAATTGCAGCAGGCCTGAAACTAGCCAGAAAAAGCAGCTTTTTCTGGTGGCCTCCACTTCTATCATACAAAGTCTGTCCCTTCATTCTTATTATATATTGGTGTCTCCCTCACGCCTGCCTCCGCTAGAGATGAGAAAGAGGGAAAATACCCAGTCTGGTGCAGGACGAAGGAACAGGCAGGCTCCCTAGACACAAGAGTGGGGGGCCTCTGCTCCTCCCTGCCACCCCCCTGAACACACACACTTTGTCTTCTTCCTCCTGGGGAAAGGCAGGGAGAGATGTAGGTACCAAGTATGGTCCTTCTTAGTATGAAGGACAAACAAAATAGTTTCTTCTCAGTCCTGAGAAAGCAAAATTCAATTTCAAGTTATGTTGCTGAGAAGTCCCTAGCTAGCGTCTCTGTATCCTCCAAGACTTGCTGCAAAATGAACTGCTCCACAATGTGGCAAAAATAAAACCAGAGTGTCTTCCACTTTATGAAAATTGAAAATTGCAGAGTCCCATCCAACACTCTTCTTCAAAACTCCCTGGAAATCATCCAGTCCTGTCAGTCTCCTGCTGTATGGAGAATCAAGATGGATCCCTAATGGGTTTATGACATGGAAATAATAATTTCAAATCATAGCTACACAAACACCAAACATCTAACTTGTCCTCTTCCCAGTAAAGCTGAGCCAGTGACATGAATAAAAACTAAGGATACAGAACGCCTGAGGTTTCTCCCAAATAAGCTATGTCCCATCTGGCACCTTTGGCTAACATGTATTATGTCACAGGCATATGTAACACCAAAGGTCCTGATGCCAGAACTTAAATCTAAACTTCTTCCCGTATTTCAGCTACTTTGTGCACTCCTGCTGTGCTCCTGACACCCTCCCACCATCTCCCTGGCAGGTAACGAAGGGCTGCTTGGGCTGCTGGCCAGGCTTCCTATCAGGGCACAGTTGCTGAACCCTCGACACTACTCAAAATTACATAGCATTTGGCAGATGGCAATCACCAAGTAGCATCACCTTAACCAACATCTAATGTGCATAGGTGACTATGCTCTAGGATAAACATATACGCTTTGAGTCCAGCTAGCTGGATGACTGAAAGCACAGCCTCCAGCAATACTAACATGGAAAATTATAACCTGAGTTAGCATACTTTTAGATAGAAACAATTTACATGAATTGCTAGGAGTAGTATCCTCCCCAGCTATATGGAGGAATCCATCTTTCATCTGGGGTTTATGGATTATTTATGGCAATCCCACAAAAACTGCCAACTAGCCTATCATATGGATGTGAAGCTCTAGGCACACCAGCCCAAACCTACCCAAAAAGAGAGAAATAAGCACTTTAATTTCATCATTGATCTGTTGCTATCTGATTTGGGAGCTCTCTGCCACATACAGTTTCAGTGCAGTTCCTATCTAACCTATTTAGCCTATTTAACTGGCAAAGAAAAGAAAGGAAAAGAAAAAATAAAGAAAAAAAAAACCACAAAAAACCAAACTGCAATGCTTCCTAAGGATAAAGGACAATGTTTCAAAAGCACACGCACATCCTGGAACAGAAACAAAAGTATAAAAGGGATGGGGCGGGGAGAGAGACATACACACTGCTTTCAGGAATCCAACCACGCACCTTGATTACTCAATCTTACATAAAATGTTCGCCCACTTTTTTGGAGCAGTGACACTGCATATTTGGCTTTATTTGTAACCACAGCACCCAGTTTAAATCCGGCCTCCCTTTCCTTCCCTCGTCAGCCTTCTCTCCCACACAACTCAATCCAATTATCATATTTATATGACAGCTACAGTTTTCCAAGCACCTACACAAGACTGAGTCACTTCTTCTATGTTTAGTTCTGTTGCTTACGCTGGCCAGATTTAAATTAAGAAATAGTAAGAAAATGTCTATTTCCTTTCTCTGAAACAAATCCTCAGCTGTTTACACAATACTTCGAACTCCTCTATAAACAGCTTTCAAAACAGTAAGTTTTTCGTAAGAAAGCTTGTCTTACCAACAATAGCTTTAAAATGTAGCATTTTAGAGGACAAATCAATTTCAAAATTGATAGGAAATAAAACATCAAATTCTGAACTCATTAGGAAGATACTTAAAACAGACTTGCACTTGTTTGACAAAGCTAAATAAATCCGTAACAATAATATTCAACTAATTATAAGAAGGCAAAGCACAGAAATGTTTGGTGACAACAAAAATAATTTAATTTTTTTTGGTCACTATTTAAAAAAAAGTATCAGGCAGAAAGCTGGATATTTTTGCAGAGCACAATAAATTGGCAGAAATACACAATTTTTACAGCTGTAGATCTTGTAAACTACGGCATTTAGTCCCTTATTACAATTGCAACAAAACATGCAAAACAGTTTTGCATGCTAGGCCTGTGTGGATCAACTATTTTCTAGATTCTCCTGGACTATGTGTCTATTATTGGATACTATCACAACAGATTGTCATTTATTACAAAAATGATACCTCCTATACTGCTATTTCCTGTATGTCACGTAAACCCATAAAGAAGGATGGCAACACTTTTCATTTTCGCTTCTATCTTGTGCAACCTCTATGTTCTGGCGCTGCCAGCATTGCCCAATCCTTGATGCTAAGCTTGATCCTAGACTTCTAACTGCCTCAACAGTTAGAAGAGACTGCAAGTGCACTTAAAGTTGGTTTAACAGATATGATTTTCAAGGAATCTCAATATTTACAGCTGGATTTAGTGCCACTGGGGACTGAAAATGTAAGGAAAAGCAGGAAAAAAAAAAATCTAGTGGGGGAGTCAGAACAAGGCCAGTACTTAAGCTGCTCCAAGATCTCACACACAAGTCTTTAAATTACCAGTTAGTTTCCTAAAATGTGCGTCACTGCCTCCATGAAGAACTGCCTTTCTAATCATTTCTTGCTAGCCAGGCATGTGGAAGATTGAGAATCATTTTACAACTTGGCCAACACAAAATATCAAATATGTCAAAAGCTGCCAAGGCAGAAACTTTTCATAGTGACTTAAGTGTCCTGTCTACTAGAACAAGGATTTGTGGTCCATCAGCTGACCTTTGGGTAATGCTTTAGAGACTGAATAATTGTATAACTATGGAAATTCATTATATGTAGATTACAAGCTACCCATACCATTTAACAATAAAAAAAAAATACCAGTGAAACACTACTGCAGAGAAAACTGAAAGAAAACGCTTGAATGGCAACATTAATTTAGTACAGTCCCAAAAATTTAGGTAATAAAGATGCCTTTTTCCATATAGCACCTTGAAGACTGGGTGAAGAGAATTGTCCTTGTCACCCCTCTATATCTGCAGCATATTGGGCAAGTCTATACTGAAGTCCCTCTGGTGGCAGAGGCTCATGGCTCTTTGATCAAGCTCCCATCACATTGATAACGCAGACACAGCAACCGAGAGCTTGGAGCAGGATGCAGAATTCATTCAGAAGTTAGATCACTACTCAGGCATGTATCTCCCCTCAATCCTCATGCTCCAATTCACAAAATAATCTAAAGCTTGCAGGATGGTTTCTGTATACATTGTATTTAATCATACCCTTTGAGGGTTTTGTGAGAACATTCAAAATTAACATGTGTCTTGATATGGGTACTTCAGAGGAAAGTTTGGGGCAAGAAAAGGAGAACTGCCAAACGGTGGCAGTGACAGAGAGACCTAGTTTTGTGAAATGCTTGTAAAAGGAAAAACATGGTAGACAAACTGGTAAACATTTTAGCACATGAATTCTCAGTCCTACTTCATTATAGGTAATACAACAAGACATTAAACAAAATGAAAAACAAATATCGTAAAACTTAAAGATTTTTTTTTTTCCTAAATGCAGCATAATTACTCCATAGCAGTCTTTGATACAGTCAGCAGCAATGGAAAGCTATATTCAATACAGACATTGATCTAAATGTAAGGATAGTACAATATCTAAGACAAAAATATGAAACACATACGAAGTCTTATGTTCACAGCATAAACAATGACTGCTTACCTCTTTTAAGCTGCCTGTTATCGGCAATTATCAAATCAGAAAAATCACTTCCTTATTTAAACTTGGTAACCCCAATGCAATCACAAACAAGAAAACAAAGGTAGGTTATTACTTTTTAGCAGCTATTTGTTCAGTAGCATATTTTTTACCTGCATAAGGTCCTGCCTTTCTTTTTCACCTGTGCATATAGCTTTCTTTATGGTTCGAAGCTCACTCATTATAGCCTGTGCTTCATCCAGTCTGTAATTTGTATGAGCACTTGACATCTTACGATCAATCCTGTTGAAAAGATTAAGACAAATTCAGGAATTTTCACATAATTAGAAAGAGCACAGAAGTTTTAAGACCTCTTGTTTATTCATGTACCACTTTATTTCCAGGAATAAAATGATACTCCACTTGGAATTAACACAGCACTCAGTGCCTAGTACACTCTAAAGACAAAACAATGCAATTATCTACCCAGGTTCTGCAGAATAAACACATTTCCTGTTTTTAATGTCCTAATACAGAGCAAACTTACAGGCAATGCCTGTGGGCTATTTCATGCAACAACAGTAAAATCAACCTAAAACTAACCTACACAGTAATAACTCAAAAGATAAAGATATTAGCAGCCTAGCTGTCACATTTCCCATGCAGCGCTACACATTGCAACATCTCTTTCAGGACTTCTATCTGATCTTGTTTTAGAAGTTTCTAACAAAGGCATTTCATTTTCTTGGGAAGAAATTGTTAATTCCTAAAATTTTATTGCAAATGCCTTCCTGCCATTATGAGCATCTTTGAGTATCTTTTCTAGAAGACATCATCGTCCTGCACTAAGGAACTACACATGGGACCATCTCAGAAGATTTCAAATGCAAACTCACCAAGGAGCAAGAACACTACCCACTACATCAGGTTTAGTACTATTAACCACAACTACTTCTATCTTGACATAAAAATCTCTCATATTCTCTTAAGAGGGACATCCACTGTCTGAGTTTGCAACTTTTTTTCCAACAGTTCGCAATAGTAATGCACAACAGATTAGGACGCAGAAGCCTAGTCCAGTGTATCACCTTGATAATTTGCTTTGACTTATAGATAAAGAACAAGACCAGAGACTCTGAAGAACTTACTAGAAGAACCATTTGGTCTTGGATTTATAACAAACAGCTATGGAATTTTAACAGGGTACTCACAGCAATTAGTGAAAATTGTGTTAAATTCCTATTAAAATATGAAAACCTCAATTTGCCTGTTAATCTGGCATAGAAAGTGTGTATATAGAAAAAAAGGTGGTATGTGTAATGGTCCCTACACCGATGTCAAGAACAAACATCTCCAGGAGAAGGTGTCTCTGGTTAAAAGAATTAAAGATAAAACATACATCGGCCTTTACATAGGACATCAGTTTATAAAAAGATGTAAGAGAGGGTATGCTATACATATATGACATATTCAAACTCTATTTAAAATATTGAGAATGCCTGAAAGTTTCAAGATAGGTATTATATTAAGCCACAAGTGTCAACAACACTCACTCAGCATGTTCTGCCAGTTAAACAAAACCAGTGAAGTTCTACTTGCAGCACATTACTTGCTTTAAAATTAAAATATTAAAATGAAAAATCAAAAGGCTTCAATGAAAATCCTGTGGGTTTATTGTGCAGCTCACAATATTTAGGAAAAAACCACAGGTTGGGTTTCTACAGTTTTGGTTTGTTTGGGGTTTTTTCTGACAGTTCCTGCTTTTGGAGACAACGCAAAATAAGTCTGAATCTCCGCTTTCTACTTAAACACAATCTGCCCTATGTTGCATAAGAAAATGTATCAGCCTTTATGATTTTTGGTTCAAGAACCAGCAAGGACTTAAATGTCATGTGGATTAAAGTTGGGGTTTTTTGTTTGTTTGGTTTTGTTTTCCTTTTAAGATGTTTACTTGAGTCTTCACTAATTTTTAGCTAAAATCCTGAAAAGATTAAATAAATCCATGGTAAAACAACTAATGCAATTCACTAAAAGTTTCATGAAAAAGATAACATGTGGTTTTATCTGAAGGTTACATTAATGCTAAGAACATAGATTCCATGCAAATATTAGACCAGAAAATGCCTCCTACACAACTGCTCATTATACTGTTTGCCAGGTCCAAGGTGGCATTTCAGGAAAAGGAAATTATTTAATTTCAACCAGATTTTTGTCCAGTTATCCACATATTCATGTTCCTGGACGTCACTTTGGAGCCCAACTTATGAATTGATATTTGTTTAAGGAAAAAATCAGAAAAGTTTCTACTGCCAGAAATATTTGAGCTTAAATCAGTATTGCTGTCAACCCAAACTGATTTAAGCATCTTACAAAATTACTAGTTATTTATTGTCTGTTAGGTTTTTTTTTTCCCTCCTTTCATAAAGCTCTAGTTTTGAAAGCCACAAAGTTAACAGAAATCTTCCATTTTATTAATGGAAAATAGCATGATACAAATACAGATTAGACCTTTGTATGAATAAAAAGAACATTCAACTAATACACAAAACTATGAATAAAGTATACATTTTCTGAGGAAGATGCTTCCAGGATACACAGATTATTAATACACTTGCAATAGTTTCAGTCCTATAGGGCAGTTTCCGTGTTCTCTGTTTTCCTCCACATGCTTTCAAATATGGAAGACTCCCCCATCCTCACCAAACCACAGATCTGTAGTCGAGTTAAAATCTAATTTTAAAGCTTCTGTCAGGTCTCATATCCTCTAAACTAGTCTGTAGCTACGAATTGTTTAGTCAGTCCTAAACTCCCCATCTCTCCCAACTTCTCTCAGCGTTCCCTCTGCTCTCACAGCCAACTGGCTGAGTTTTCATTTCCTTTGCTGCTAAACGCCTTCTTCCTCCAAAATTCCTGCCGGCGAGCAGAAGAGTCACTGAAAACACAGGGGAGGAGGAACTGCTCCTCACTCTCATTCCCCGCTGCCCGCTAGGTCAGAGGAAGGGACTCGTTCCAGGAAAGGCTCATCTTTAACCCTGTAACTCTGGACCGCAACTGGATCAGCCGCACCTCAGGGCAAAGGCGCCTGTGGAGGCTGAGGAGCACCGTTGCGCAGGGTGGGATCTTTGCAGGCTTTAAACAGTGAGCTCTAGAAAGCCTCCAGTGGGCCAAGGCAGACTGTGATGTCCAAAGACTTATCACAACATTGCCAAATTTGGATGAAACTGTAGAAAATACAGCCCTAACAAAAAACTGCAGCATTACAAAATCTGAAATGATGACTATGTTGGAGTTGTAGAGCTATTAAAAAAACCCCTCAATCCTCTCTCCCCCCAAAACCCCACTTTTCTCTAGTTGTTTTGTGGTTTTTCTCTTTTTTTTCCTTCATTCTCCTCAAAGATGGCTAAGCCATTTTACTAAAATTAAAAAGAACAGAAAACAAAACAGAGTCCAAGGCAGACACTGTACGTGGAAAATGTCAATGCAAGAGATTTGCATTTAACAAAGGCATCTGAATCAGACAGCAACATAAAATGATGGAAATACTGAGCAACCTAACCACCCACACCATAAAATTTGTCTCTTCTCTGAGAGCTATACCCAGCAGAGGTTGCACAGCAAGTTGCATTGCAGCAGGTTCTGATACCTGCTCATAATGCCATTCTGGTCAGACTTTCAAAGCAAACATTCAGCCAGATGTAAAGCCCAAAGTGTGACAGCTCCTAATATTGTTCTTGGCTTGTACTTGAAATAAAGCGAAGAACATGGCTTTAAAACAGCTGAACAGAATGCATGCCATTCTAGTTTGGCAGTTACTTGAAGATTTGACCTACCACAAGAAGGAAAAAAATTTATGCAGACCAAAAATTTAGAAAAGGTAACAAAAAGGGGGAACGTCTGAGATGTAAGAAACTTTAAAAAAAAGAAAAAAGCGGGGGCGGGGAGGGAACCCAGACTTTTTGTTTTAAAGAAGGAGCAATGAGTTTCTTTTCAGACAGTACACTTACTCTGTGGATATGCAAAAAGTAAAATACTTCAGCTTTGGTACTTGACTTGAGTGGCCCTCTTCTCCCGACAAATACAAGGAGTAGGTGACAGATCGCCCAGGGACAACCTAGAGCACAGTTAGGCTTTTAGCCCGATTTGTCTGTTGACTACACGAGAAGGCTAGAGAAACTTCTCTCTTCAGTTATTAGACTCTGCGAGTACTCTCCAAATCAGCTCACTGCATACTAGAAGCAAAATACTCGAAAGAAAGCACATATCTTACCAGAAAGGCAATTATAAAATTACTTTAGAACACAAAACAAAACCAAATCCACAAGCCTCTAGTTCACAAGCGAAGAATTCACTCTGCAGAGAGCAGAGCTCAGTAAGGCACAAACACTGACAAAAATTCACTGCAATCCCGGATAACACATAGGCAAAACGTTCTCCCCACCTTCAGCAAGCAACAACAAATGCCACCCAGTGCACTAACGGGACAGAGAGTGACTGTAGCAACAGCAGCAATGAGCAGCATCGAAGCACTGAGTTGTCACGCTTGAACTTTTAAACTAGATGCTTAGAGTGTCCACTCACTAATCCGATACGTTTTAAAATAATTCCTCTCTTGAATGTCTCTCCTATACCCCCATCCTGGATTATGGGCAACTTCACTTGGGCTAAAATCCAAGACTAACATTTGTATTCTTAATCATTCACAGACTTTACTTTTCAAAAAGTTGCACTACTTTGCTGGACTATCTTAAATGAATTATATTAATTAAAACAATCTTGAGCTTCAAATGGCCTTCAAATACTTTCATCATCCTAGTCAAGTGGTTAGTCCTTTTATAAAACAATTGAACCTGTACACTTGAAGTAACCCAATAACCAGGGGAAGGAAAACAAAGTAGAAAAGGCAACGCAATTCTTACTCACTTAAAGAAAATACTGTTAAGAATCTTAAGACAAAATTGCTTTTGTTCTGTTACTGCTGACGTATTTAGGCCACCATCCTAAAACATTGACTATACTTGAAATATTACTTGAAGTATTTGCTGTTTCAATATACTGAGTGCTCTATTTTACTAATTTTCAGTTAATATCATACATTAACAAGTCCCCTAACTACCTGTAAATGCTTCATGTAGTCAATAACAATTATTTTTGCCTGAAAATTATTACATTATATCTGCCAATGAAGGATGCTGAAGATTTTAAAATGCTTTACAAGACAAAAGAACCTTGTAAGCTAAAAAAAAAAAAAACAAACTCCAAAACCCAATATGAGGTGCATGTGCTACTCCCTCTCCTTTAAAAGTAAAATCTGAGTATCTCCCTTTATACCATTTTGTTAACGTAATATCAATCAAAATCAAAGTTGGAAAATAAGTAACCTAATTGCTCCAGGATCCCTGGAACTTTGCCAGGATTCCTGAAGCACAAGTGTGCGCCCATGCTTGGTAGCACCAACACCATAAATCCAAAGCTTCAAAATATTTCCACAGATACTGTACTTATGCTGCAAAATGCATTAGGCATGCAACAGTTCCAACGTTTTCAGGAAGTGCCTGCATTAGGCAGTTCGTTCACATGCATGCTGGAAAAATGGCCAAGATTTCTAAATGCATGGCCACGTGCCCAAGGCAAATCCAAGAGTTGTTCAACATATGGCCTGGCCTTGGCCTCTGGCCTTGTTGAACAGATCTAGAAGTCGCAACAACCTGTGTTTACCTGCCATCTTTTCCATGGCCTGGCAACCTCTCTCCCTATCCCACTGGGCATCCTGCGTATGTGCTACGTGTGTAGGTGACTAAGCAGCGCACAGATGGAAGTCACTCAGTTCCCATCTGATGGCCTGCAGGAAGAGTGGCAGGGAGAGGGTCACCACAACAGTTCACAACCTTTTGCCATCACTGAGCACAAAGGAAACAGAGCACAGGCTGCCTAACAGCCCTGGGAGCAATGGCAAATTGCCCCGAGCTACCTTTCCTCACAGGGAGGAGACACGGAGTCGCATTCATATGCACTCATTCTGCACACATGCAAAAAATCCAAGGTCTCACAGACCATCAGATTTACAGCGCACACACAAATCTGCTATACTGGGCAGAATGAGACGGTCTGACCATCGGGGAAAAGGAAGAAGCAGTGTTGTGGTGTACAGCCTCCCCACCAGGAGAAGTACTGTGCCCAGCCAGAAAGCCTCGGTACTGTTCACAGGAAAACTTCTCCACTGCACGGTGCTTCTGGCTGTGCTCCAGGCGGTAGGTATCTCCAGAAAATGTTTGGAAAATATTTTAAAAAGCTGATTCCACCTCGACAACATTTTCAGGAAGAGTTAAAGAACAGGGCCTATAAAACTGTTCTTGCATGTGGAGCTATGAAATCACCATTCCAATCAATTCTGTCCAACTCTTCTTCCATCATTTCACACTGTTCTCACCCTGTATCGCTATCATAGCAGAAACTCTGAAGCAAAGTCATTAAGAGGTTTCAACGTTTTATTTTTTGGCAATGGTTTTCTAAGAAATTCATTCCAAGGCGAATAAAGTAAAGTAAAAAAATATCCTCCCACAAACTCTTAACTTACTCTTGCAGAGTTTCCACTCCTTTTTCCTTATATTGCAGCTCCTGCTTCATCTGTGCCAATTCTCGTTTTAGCCTAGAAAGCTGAATATAACAAAATAATTTGAAGTAATAATATGTAAAAGAAACTTTCATAATGAAAATAATTGTTCTTCAAATACAAAATGTTAAGTTACTTTAAAAAATTGGAAGTAATAATCTAAGTTCTCTTCTCTTTTTGCTTTAAAATTTACATTAAAGTAACAGGACAATTTCTGAAATATCATAAGACCCAATCAAACAGCAGTCACAACATTCAGCTTTCAAAGTATCAGTTTCCCCCCTCTATTCTATTGGTTTTCTGTCTCCAGTAGCTTATTGCTAACAGCTAGCAAGTTTGAACCCATATGATTTCTCTTCTCCCCTTGTAGCAGACAGACACCTCTCAACTGTCTTCAACTCTTTAGTCTTTTAAAAAAAGACTGAACATTCAATGCTGTTTATTTTTCAATCTGGGAAAACAAAATCACTGGCAACAGAACTGGCCTCTCTCCCAGAAATGGCAGCATGATTTTCTACAGTTATTTTCATATTGTCCTGCCCTCTCAATCCCCCCACCAATTACCGTGATCCAACTAGCGAGCATAAATCAGAAGTGACAAAGCTGAGATGCCTCCATAAACATATTTTTGATGTTTTATGAAAACATTTACCTGAATAGGTTAGGCACACCTTAGAAGAGCGCTATCAGCACCAAGAATGATCTGCAAATAAATAGCTTCTTGGCCCCCAAAGCTGACAGATATCTGAGGGCAATGGGGGGAGGAAGCTGCAAGGGACTAAAAACAAAGTGGGGGAATGGAGGTGTTTCAGCGTGTGGTGGTTAGGCGTAAGACTGAACTGAGAGCCCAAAGAGGGGCAGGGATGGAAGAAAAAAGCTCTCTTCTCAAGCTATCAAACTTGGTACTTTTTCTAAAATTTACCCAGAGCACTCTTGATTTTCACATGTGCATCAACAAGTGACAAATAAAATAAATGACAAAACTATGACTATAAAAGAGTAAAAAAGAGTAAAAGAAAATTCCTACATACCCAGGCACAGATTAATTTTGTCAGCTCTACTCCAAGAGTGAGGGGCTTCACAGCAGTTCCGGGGATGCAAACCAGGACTGCCAGAGTTCCACCATCCTGCGTGGTCCTCCCTTCCCCATGTGTTCTGGCCCTTTCCTCAAAACTCATCACACCAGCCCCCAAAAAACTCCTATTCCCTCACCAACTCTTTCAACACTCACCAAAAGTAAAAATGAAAAATGCATCACATACACAAACACTTTGTAGTGCATATTTTATTCTATTATCTGAAACAACTCAATGCCTATGCACACACTCAGTTGAACAGGTTATCCTATGCACTTGAGAGATCATTTTGTTTTAACGTGCAGGACCAGAGAAAAATAGTCGTATAAGTGAAGACCTTGTTTATTTTCTTTAAATATTATTTATTTAAATAAGGCTTATTTTCTTGTTTAGAATATGCTGACATTGAGAGTATGTAAAACAAGCAAACACTAGTCAGCATGTAGTAAACATATACAGATAGAATAAATGCCTTTGAAGGGTGGTGAACAGGATTTATTTTCAGAGGCACTCATGTGAAAAGTGGTCACTACAACAAAAATGGAACACTATCCTGCAAAGATAAGTATTTTTCATTTATTTCGTGAGCCGAGTGCCTGGCATGCTAAATCCCATTTTATCCATTAATAAAAAGAAACATACAATTTAGAAATAGATTCTAGAGCTTAATACTATAAACTGCTTTTCATAATTGTTTATGACTGCTGTATCAATTTGCCTGAAACCCACATGCAGACTTTAACTCTTTGCTAAAGCAGCATGAGAGAAATTCAAGAAGTCAACTCTTCTTCCTTTAGCAAAGACAGTACCAAAAGCATGATTCTAGTTTAAAAAAAACAAACAAACAAACAAACAAAAAAAAACCAAAAAAACCAAACAAACAAAAAAAAAGGGAGCATTTTTATTACAGAACTGCCTATCACTGCCAGAATGCTTGAACTCTCCTCCCCTCATAGAGGAGCTCTGGCCAAATCAGCTAAAAAGTTCTATTTGGCCAACATGTCTACTGAATTGTGAACAGATTTCCAAATAAATGGCTAAATCTAGAGTTCAATGACATCCATGGAACCCCACTGAAAATGGGTAAATGGGAAAATATGAAGACAGTGGGTTTGAACTGCACTTAATCAAGAAAGAATTTGGCTGCAGAGTATTTACTACTTGTGGCAGTTCGCACAGAGAAAGCAATTTCTGAAAGCCTGGCTGAGTTTGCCTCTGACATCCACGACAAAAATCTTTATGCTTGTAACATGGAAAAAGCATTACTTTGCAAGTCACTCACAATATAGACTCATTTTAATAGAACAATAGGTCAGAATAGAAAAGCATTTTTTAATACTGTATTTCCAAAAATGCATGCAACACCCAGTGTAAATGCTAAGGTAAAAGAAAAACACATAGTCCCCCTCCCTTCCCCATGCCTAATTCATATTTTTACAAAATGAAAAAAGATTACTCACTCTGTCACGACGGCTGGCTATTTCTGCTTTAATCTGATATGGGTCATACTTGGTATTAGTTGAAAATCCAGAGAATGCTAAACAGATGGAAAACAGTATTTTACATTATTTTTTTCTTCTTCAATACACTTGTTAAGATGTGGCACTATTTAATAGACCATTGCATTCATTCTTTGTGTTACAAGTCACTAGGTTTTAAAATAATCCTCTGTGCTAAAGTACAGCTGAAGAATTATCTTTGGTCTGCCTGAATTTTCTTTTGTCCTGAACAACAACAATTATTGTATATAGCAGCATTGCATGCCTAAAAGCAACTAGCTTCCATGACAGGATGGTGGCATTTACTGATGCAAGCAATCTGTGTAACACTAACAATTGCTAATTGCTTCCTAGGTACGTTGACATAACAGTATGATAGGGGCTAAAGTAACAAAACTATTGTCAGAAGAAAATCCAATCAGCTACGAAAAAAGTTGTAGGGAACCAACACACAGATCAACCTCTGGCAACTGAGCTCTTAACACAGTGTAGAGTCAGGCAATAATTTCAAGCTGTGGCATTACAAGCTAAATCCTAGTCAGATGAAGTAAAGGTCCAAGAGGATAGGCTGGGCAAGACCAACCATGATTTGTTGAGTGAGCCATTCACAGCAGCACTGGCCCACTGAAAAATGCCTGGTATGTGAGCGGATGGGGTTGTGCTGTTAGACCTACCATCCTTTTGTGGAGCTGAAGGCTGCTGCTTTGAAACCCATATCCCTGTCTGTGTTGCACCGAGCCTTTCGACTCTCGAAAGAATACTGCAACGCCAAGGTCATGTCAAGCGTGCAGCAACTTGCCAAAATGAGTAGTCATGCCTGGACTAATTCTCTAAATCCAGGATTTTCTATGGATTTTTTTTTTTTTTTTTTTTTGAACAGTGCTGATCACAACTGAGTCACAGAACTGCTGCATGGGCACCTCCCTGCCAACCCACAACCACTGAGCTCACACCACCTCCCACTCATGAGCACACGACACTGAGTCAATGGCAGCACCCACAAGCAAAGACCAGGAAAACAGTTTGTGGAGTTTTAGTTCTTTTAACGCAACAAGCGGTGGTGGAGGCACGAATATTCACAATATAAGCACCCAACTTTGGCCATTTAATTGCACTTGAATCAGGAGCCTAAGATTTCTGTACAGTAAATGGAGAAGCAAGCATCCCAGAGTGGAGTGGAGGAGCCGAATTAAGAAAAACAAGTGGAAAAGCCTTGAAGAATCTTGAGTTGACAGCGTGATTAATCCCCAAAGGGATTTTTTTTTTTTTAAATGTACCATCTGACTAATCAGCCCATCCCATTTTCTCAAAACAGATGTATATGACCTCAAACCAATATAAAATACATTAAAACATCTGTAGAAAATGAAAATATTTTCACCCCAAAACAAGTGAAAGGTTTTATTTAAATGATTTTACAGTATTCATTATCAATTCCACAGATATACCTAAAAAAAAAACCTATCAGAAGATTGAGAAACATAAAAGTCAATTGACATTAGCATTTGCATTCATGCTACAGATAACCTCCAATTTTGTCATTTTCAGTCATATTTTGTTGCTGTTTTGCTGCAACTTGTTTTTCCAAGAGCTTTAAAAGCATGAAAAACAGGTTATACTTTTCTAGTAGGTTATCATCTTCAACAGAAGTTTCTTTCTGTATATTCACCTGAAGTAATTCAACAAAATATCCCACAGAACTATTGCAAATTTAAAAAAAAAAAAGCCCAAGCTCCTAGAAAAGTATTGTAATAAATGTATATTTAGATTTTATAATCTAAAAAAATACTGATGACACTATCTTTTATCCTATTCCAAGTCTTTAAACATTAGTTAAACACTCTTTAAACAATAATTTCTTTTTAAAAATTTCTTTCTTAATAAGAAAGAAAAAAAAAAATCTATCTTTCTTAATAATTCTTAAGAAACTTGAACATAACAGGGAGAAATAAGACTAGTTACAACTATTCAGTTATGTCACAAACTAAATCACAGAATACATATATTTAAAACTGAACAAAAAGATGAGATAATCCCAGTTCAACAGTAGAAGAACACCTGGTCAAAGACCATCTGGGATACCTCAGCCCTAGAAAACATCTTTTATTCAGGATTTTGGCATACATATGAATTACCTTGGATTAATAAATACCACTGGATCAGTACCTAAACACTTCTATCCAGGTGCCTGCTTTAACCCCGCCTCCACGGTCAGGTTTCTTGGACATTTTCAGAAAGGGCTAAGCAGACCTTCCCATACTTATCAAGTACTTGGCATTTACCAGCAAATCCTGCAGTTAAACAATGGCTGTACACGCGGCGACCACTGAAAAGCCACCAGCGCAGTGAAACTCTTCTACGTTTCCACGTGGCTGATGGGTATATCCATTTGATACACTTCTTTGAACTAGACGGTTTTGACTCTTCAGCAAAGAGACTTTTTCCTGTTGCACCAGCCAACAGCCATGACAGCGGTGCAACAATTTCAGATTTCAGAAAAACTGTATCATCTACTCCAAGCTATCAGAGACATCTGAAGAATGAAAAGGGCAGGAAATCAAGGCTCTACGACCTACACCACCAGCATTAGGATCAGAGGTTGGCATTCAAGAATGAGATGCACTAATGAAACACCACTTCCTACTTTGTGGTCAGAGGTACTCTTGACCACAACACCTTGTCCCTAACTCTTTATAAAGTCGATAAACCAACCACAGATCCGCAGAAGGCTTCCCCTAAGCTGATGGTTCCCCTGCCACGTTGAGAGTGGAATAATGTATGAATTAGGAGTGCAAGTAGGTGGCTGGTCCAGCAACATTCAGTCTCGTCTTTGTTGCCTTGCATGAAGCACCACTATGGCTGGCTCCGAGATGGCTAGAGATGCTAGCTGGGATATATCCCTGGTTAATGGTAAAAAGGCATATTCTAATAGACCTAACAGGAAATGGAAGTCCCTGAATAGCAAAGTCAAAGGATAGCGCCTCACTTCTGTAGTCAGGATCTTCATTCAGAGAAGAACCGGGTGATGGAAACACTTCACACTATTTCTTATGCCACATGCTGTGAGAGGCAGGTAGGTAAATCAAGAAAAGACTAGCAAACTCACAGCTGGCATAAGAACGGCTGTCATCCTCACACATTTTGTGCAATTGTTGATATTCTTCTTGGGCTAGTTCAAAACGCTGCTGCTTTATCTGGTAAATCTCCTTCTTGGCATTAAGTGCCTCCTGGGCAACTATTAAATATTCCTTTAGCATGCGTTCCTGCTCCCTTCTCCATTGCTCCCTTGGGTCCTCAATTTGTGTGAGCTCTATGGAGAAAAGCATAAAAAAAAATTTTTAAGACACTTTATCCCACAAAGTACAAATTATTTTGTTAAGGTCTGTTTTCAACTAGCACTTAACACTACAGTGCTCAAAATCACTCCAGCCTGGACAAGAAGAAAGGAAGGATGCAGACAGCAAGAACAGGAAAATAAAAAAGGCATTTAAATTTGATTCTTTTCTTTACAAACTAGAGCAGACCCAAAGAAAACAGTGTTTTGGCTCTAACCTTCCCTTGTAACCAACCTGAAAATTCTGAGAACTACCTAAAAACCCAGAACCACGTAGGAGAGTGAAAGGTATCTCAATGTTTAACCCGTAACTCTATAAATGGTTGGAACAATCTTAAGATACTACATACAACTCACACGTATAACATCCTGAAAGGTCAGTGACTACACCTGCGTAATTAAGAAGAATAAGGTCATTCAACAGAAAAGTTAGCATTTTAATCAAAAATCCATAAAAGCATTTAAATTGCTTCTTTTTTTGTCTTAAGAAATAGCGCTCTCATGCTTTCCCTTTCCGGGGTTTAGAAGAGTTCGTATTCAAACACAAATCAAAAACAGGTTTCCAGTACAAAATCTTTCCCTTATATACTGATTTTCAAAGTTATTACTGTACAGCAATCTCCTTGCAGCTGCAAAGACATTTGAGAAGGACACATGCATTAAAATTCTAAAAAATTATCAGTTCATTTGTTTTCTTTTTGTGGTGATGCTCAAGCTAGCAAACATATTTTGCATGAGGATGTCCATATAAAGTCTCATGGTTTAGTGAATGTTAATTTCTGATGATTGAGGCTCTACCGGTAAGAAGCTGCTGCAGATGCCATGTCAGTGCTCAAAGCAGTGGCAGAACCTGCAGCACGGTCAGGAGGTAAGCACCCAGTCATTTCTTCCAAACTTTGTTTCTCACGAGAGATGAAAGCCAGTTATGTTTTGTATTAATCTTGTGTAAATAATTCAGTATATTGGTGTCAGTGATGAAATAAGAAACTATAAAAGATTGAGCCCAACACATTAAGAACTCTAATGGTGTCAAGGTCACGCCAGCAGCTCTACCATTTGAGAGCCATCTGAAAAGTACATAAACAAAAACATGAAGCTCATCTATGAACAGTACTTCCAACAGATTTGTGTATTAGGTTCCTAATAACCTTTTCTCTCAACAGCTGTAGCTTTTCTCTCCCCACAACTCCTCACATTGCAACACTATAAAGATTGTGTCTATAGTTCTGCAATTTCTCCCCACATCCCAGGGACCCTCTATCCCTGCAGCATCTTCTGGCTCCAATGCCCCCACACTACCTCTGCAGCCCAGGACAGGATGTGCTGTGGCTTGTTCCAGTCTCCATAAATCCTTCTCTGCATGCAGGGCAAGCAGAAGAAAACAGAGTTCCCACTGTAGCCCATCCTTTACTGAAGGCATGATAATTTGCAATGCTATCTCATCTGTCCATAAGTATTCCTGAAATCTGTGCAAATTTAATATTCCTAAAACTGCTAATCCCCTATGGAAACTATGCAGAAATTAATAAATATTTACGAGACAAAAAATCTGGATCCTAGTAAGTGTATCTTTTTGAATAGGAAATTAATAGTTCTAATCTCAATAAAAGCTAAGGCTAAAATGTTATGTTGTATCAGACATTAAGCTTCTGAGGTCCTATATTACAACAGGGCACTGCATCTCTTAGGAAATTATTTCAGAAGCCTTCTCAAAAGCTAGCAGCATTCTTCTGAGGCAGAAAACTTCTTCAGTACAGTAGTGACGTTCTCTTCTGTTTTATAAAGTACAGAGGCTTCACTTTGCCCTGGATTTCTACACAAGTTTGCCCTGTAACAGCAAAACTAAAGCTACGTTGTATGATAAAATTCACTTACTTCATTTCTTTATAACCAATTTAAAAAAAAAAAAAAACTACTACAGTAATTCAAGAACAGCCTCAGACAAATGCAGAGAATATATTATTCCCTCACTGGGGAATGCCCAACTGGTTAAAGGAGACTTCAAAGGCTCCCAAGACTCTGAGGAGGAGGGAAAGGAATTCTGCGGCTGGCAGCCGCCAAGGTTTTTAAGCAATGGTTGGACAAGAGCCAAGAGCAGCTTAGTAAGGGTGTCAACAAAGTACTGAATTTACAGAACAAGATGGAGATCAGGGTTGGAAGCACCATTGAGATTTATAGAAGATTCCTCTGTTCCTGGGGTTTTTCAATATAAATGGAAAGTTATTGCCTAGAAATCTTTTTATTACTTTCTGGGTAAACAAACATAGCAAGAGGCTTGGAAAAATCAGATGTATTACTGTTTTCTTTTAAAAGGTGCAAGGGCAAAAAGCTTCAGATGGTGCACAAAGCGTGAGAGGTCCCTGGTAAGCGTAACTTTAGAAAGACTCTCTTTGAATTATCCCTTGCATTTTCTCACAGTGTTTCTTGAAACCAAAGCACTTCTGTTTTGTCAATTAACACAGAACTCCAATGCTGTATAAAGCCACAAAAGGCAGTCCGAATGTTTTCACATGGAAGTTGCTGTTCCAAGTATTTTAGACATAGTTCAGAATACAATGTAAGGGACTCATTTCAGAAAAACATTTCTTCAGTTCCTACACCGTCTCTGCCACTTGCCTAACACCATCTCATGATGCACATGATTGTCTACTCATTAGTTCTCACTTCTACAAAGGAGGTTAATGCAGTCTTGATCGGTACCTTTGTTGTCCACAGTTTAAAATTGGACCGAGTATCCTACTAATTTTTGAATAATGATTATCCAGCTATAATATCAACTCTGATCCCTCTGAATATAAATCTTGCTTGTATATGCAAGCCCTGTATTAGCCTAAGGGTGACAAACCCATTTTGCAGTGACGGTTGAATTACCATTTAGGATAATATCTGTGGGCTGCAAGTAATTAGTTATCACGAAAGAAACAAATTTTGCAACCTTGTTAATTGCAGAATGATTCCTTTCACTCAGTTCAGCACTGGGCCTATGAAGTTTCTATCCCTCTGTTCATATATTACCTTTATTTAATTCCTAATATGATTAGCTTTACTTTCCCAGACCCATTTATATTAATCTTCTCTTTCTGTGCCTTCCCATTGAGCATTTGGGAATTCAATTTCTCTCTGCAAAGATTCTCTTCTACAGTTTTTGCTCTCTATTGCACAGAAAAAAAAATGCAAGCCAGATCTGACATGCCTACAATGATTAATATCCTTTCTGTAAGTTCAAACTTGATGTCTGTGGTAAAGCAGCTAATAACAAAGTCTGAAAAGCAAAAGGGACTGATTTCTTTTGCATGTGATGGTGATTGTTATTCCTATCAAAGATGCCTATTGGTAGGATGCTTTAGTAGCTTTTTCAGTCACAGCACTGCAATGGGAGTTCACATTCTATTCATTATCTATAGGGACTCCTAAAGCCTTTTACAAAGTTCAAGAAAAAAAAGAGGAGTTGCCAATATACTTGTTTGTATTTTTTTTGACATGGGCATTCAGCACATGTACATATGTTGGTGCAAGTGCACTCCATTACCATACTCTGATGTAAACCTCACTTTTTGTTAAACTTCAACATTAACTAAAGTTACCGTGACAGTTTACACAGCAATCATTAAGCTACTACTTCTTTTAAACAGAGTTATTTTAAGAAGTACCTAACAGTCTCTATTTATTGCCTTTCAATTGTCCTAGCTATCTAATCCTTGTGATCAGTGCATTAACAGCTCTTTAAAGTTTATTATTTAATTTGTGATCTTTGTTAATTTCACAACAAGTAAGTGCCTGTGTGGGTCAAACAATGTCATGGGAACATTTATTATTCTGTTGTGTTTTGTTTTTTTTTTTAAATAAGAAATTGTGAAACCACAATACACAAGTAATTCCAATGATGGCAGGAAGCCAAAACCTATTCCTACACTTTCATTTTTTAATTGACTAGATTTCAAGTAGATAGTATTGAGGTTGTTTTTGCAGATTATACTATTTACCATTGCTGTGATAGCCCATATAACTACTTTCTTCTTTTCTCCCTCCCCACCAACTGCCAATTCCCACAACATTGAAAGCATTCACTCATTCATTAGTGATAAGAAGCTTAATGATAGCAGCACAACAGTAACAGCAGCAGTAGTACAAAGCTGTAAAGATAAGACATTTTTTTTAAAAGTAGAACTGGCAAATGTGCCAGACAGTGGCGATACAAAGCTCAGCAATACTCCAAAAGGGAAAACGTTGGAAATTTCTCTCTCTTAGTTTCCAAAACGGACATCTGTTGTCTTTTTGATAGCACTTTGTACCGTATTAAAGCATAAAACATACATTGCTTAAGAGAGGATGAGATTATTGTATTTCATAGTGCTTCTAATTAAAAATCAGCACTTTTCTCTCAGAATGTATATTGTTTTTCAATATAGAAGAGTAAACTATGGATGACTAGAAAAATAGGAAATACAAGAGTATAGCACAAAAATCTTCTTAACTGACATATGACAAAAAGCAACAACAAAATTACTGATACTCCACAGTATGACAAAGCAAAACAGAATAGTTTGATACACTATAACTCAATCATAGGTTGTAAAATTCTTTACAAACGGCAAAAGGATTGTGCCCCCATTTGAAAGACGAGAAAACAGATACTTCAAGAAACTACTTGCATCCATTTTCTCACTGTAGCATGAGGTACATAAATGGTATCGGAAACAAAGTTAGTGCCATCAGTTAACATCGGCTTGCTAGGATTCCTAAAAATAATCAAACATCTACTCACGATTTATGTGGTCCATATAATAAACTCCAATCTGTTGATCATAAACAGTTTCCCATCCTAAAGGAAGCTCATCACCGACACAGTCAGCAAACGTCAATGGCTTTGTAATCCTGTAAAAATAAAAATAACACAAATAAATACAAAAGGTGCAGAGTTTACAGTGCAATGAATGTTATTACATGTTTTGAAGATACCTCCATCATTTGATCACAAACTAGTTATGCTGCTTAGGAATGTGCTAATAATTACAAACATAGAATTTCAAAATAAAATTTCATTTAAATATGCTGACAGATACTCCCCGAACAGGTAAGACAAGCTTCTCCCTTCAAGCTTCTATGTTTAACAGTTTAATTACAATGGCATGCAATCCTGCAAGTCTCCCTCCCATATTGCAAAGAACACAAACATTTAGCACCACTGCTAAAAATTACTAGAAGCTTTATAGGCTTTAACTTCTTTAAGGTGTCAAAGCAGTGTAATTGTTTGTCCCTAAAAAAAAGAAATAAAATTTAAGAAAGCACTATATAATAGATTTCTCCTCTTTTCAATTACATATTTCCAACTATTAATGATACTCTTTTGGTTCAGTCCCATCCAAATTACTTCCTCTCCCTCAAAAAGGAGAGACAAACAAATGTCTCTAAAGAATTCTGAAGCCATTAGAGCAGAAATAGTAACTAATAAGTACAGCATTACTATCTAGCAGCTTAAAATACCACACCCCTTGCTAGGCAAACTCTTCATAGAGCAGGGGGTAACAGAAAACCAAAACAGCAATTTCAGTATTGACAGGAATGTTGAAAATACTGGATTACAAATTCTGCAGAAAGACTCTAAACCAACACTGTTCTAGAACATAAAGGTATATAAAAAAAACTAGGAAGAACAAATGATGCAAATAAAAAAATCCTTAACATTTAGTTGAATCATGTCTATTTCCCAAATCATCATTTTAATCATTACTTAACCCCTATGACAATGTTTTCCCGTAAAAGCTGCCATAAAATTCCTTTGCAGAAAAGCTATTAATATAGTCCTTTCAATTATACATGGGATATAGATCCAACACCTTCAATGTTTATTTGTTGAGGCATTTCTAATACTTTGAATGATGACAGCTTTGCAAAGATTAAATACATGCATTAATTCAGGGACTGACTTAAGTTCAGCATAACCTATGGCATAATATTGTTTGGCGTAAAATGGTAATTCTGTTTGTATGTTATAATACCCAACTAAGGTTTCCTGACACCAGATTTGGACTATGCTTACAAATACACTGCAGAATAGAGAGATGATTGGGACTGATAATTGCACTTTGCCTGATAACACCTGTCTAAAACAGTAACTTTGTCTGAACTGAAACATGTCTGTCTCTGAACCAGAAGTCCTTCCCCACCCCAAAACAAAACCAACCAGAAGAATCCAATGGTAAAGACTTCAAATGATGGAAATACTATTGTGGTTACATTCTAGCTATTGCAATGGTCCAGTAAGCGCACCATTCAACCACTAACAAAAAGCACGTAACTTCGCACACAGCAAACAGGAAAACTGCATTTACCTGCCTCCTAAAACTATTTTAGTATTCTTGAGATTAAAGTGTTTGAAATTAGCTGTAGTAGAATAAAAAAATATATCCTCGCTAGCTTAAATGTAACGTTTGAACAGCTCTGTGCAACAGTACAAAGATCAAGATATTTAGGCCAAATAATAAAGAGCTTGATCATATGCTATGGATTCTCAAACACGTCTAAACAGTTTAATAAGATGAAGATGTATATAAACTTGTGCACCACTATTTAAAGTAAAAATTTTCCATTACTGACAAATACATAGTTTACATCATGTAATCACGCAAATCCAAAGCTGCTGTATTCAAGAAAGAAAATGTTACTATGGACTGGCATTCTTTCAGTAATTCATCTAGCAGTCAGGCAAAATACTGCCAAAATACTTCTGATCTTCCTGGAATTCAGTCAAATATTAAAAATATAACGTGCAGCATTTTTTCTTAAACTCTCATGGTTTTGTTCTGAAGACATCATGTTTACAATTTCTCAAAGTAGTCTAGACATCAGCTCCTAAATTACCACACTATAGACAAGATTTTCTTTGGAATGAGTTATGAGACATGCTTCCCTGTTATACAAACACACCCTCACCCTTTATTCGTAAATAAAACCTGCACATGATACTCTAACCTTTCACACTACAAGAACTTTAATTCAATGCTCTCCGTGATCCCACCAGGGCTCAGGCTTCCAGGACAAGGACAACGCTGACTTTCTGGAAAAGGGAGACTGAAGAAAGCCAATGCCTCTGGTCTAACCAGTTTTCATTCCAATGTTATAAAGCATGCATGAACAGTTTAATTAATGGTTTTGAAGGAAACCTTGTAAGAAAAAGAACACATATAAAGCTGTCTTCCAGATATTCAGACCATTATTAACTTGATGTTGCTCATTTTAAACTATATTCAAAGTTGCTCCAAATTGGATTCCCTTCAGACAAAGCATAACGTCACATTGATTCTCAATTCAGTCACATTTATATCTATGTAGCTTGAACCTCCTTCATTCAATTCATCTAGGTCAAAACATGCAAAGCCTAAACTAAGAATTGGAAGTTTCTCCCTGTGTTTTGCACTGGTTTAACTAACTCATCTGAAAAAATACATTTCTGGTTTAACCAGCACAACTCTTGAGGACAAGATTTTTTTTTTTTTTGCAGTTAGGGAAACTAAGGGTTTCCAGAATAACAAAGACAAAATGGAACAGATATGGATATTGGAGGTCAGCCACAAATTACAGCAGTAGACTGCTGAAATTAAGTATCTTCTGGAAATACTGCTTTACCTGTTGTTTTTTTTTTTAAGTAGCTTAAGCACTATAAAATAGGACAGGTCTTTTCTGCTTCTATATAAAGAATTGTACAAGGTACAAGTACATCTGTTAAAACATTTCAAAGCATTAAAATAAAGACAAAAAAATTTTTGAAGCATTATAAAGACAAAGACAGAATAAAAACACCACCATCTTTAATTAAATAAAAAACAGGGCAGCCCTGAACTATGCTATTCACAGTAGTAAAGAATAACTAAGGCATTTTATCTGTCACCAGTGATCATCTCCTGTCCCCTCCACGAGAACTGTTAGACACTATTAAGAAGGTTCTGAACTTCCAAGTGAAGACAGAGTTCCTCTGGGACCAGTTTACAACACTAACTGGTTGCGGCCATTGGATCTACAGCCCAGGTACAAGTGACAGTTGTCCACACAGGCCAACTTTGCATGTATCGAACAGCCAACCATAACTTCAGATTAACTGATTTGCTGATTCTTCATTATCCTGAAACGTTGATCCTTTCCAAAAGTAATGATGCTCTTCAGTCATTAGGCACCCAATCTTTTCTGACTCTGAAACCCTTCAAAAGCAAATACAGAAACACTAAGAAAGCTTCCATAACCCAATCCTGCACACCAAGCCGAGAGAAAAATCTTTGAGCACTGTCATGCGCCTTGGGTCTGTCACCTCTAACTCTGCTGAAATTAGATGTTTTCATTAAGAAGAAATGGAATTCTGGTATTTGCATGCAGTAAAACAGACATATCTGAAAACCCAAGTTTTACTAATATTTTCTCTGCATCAATCATCAACCTAAACAGTTAGAATATTGAAACTACAAAATAAAACTGAACAGATGAATAAAACTGTTTCTAAGTGGTGTTTTTCCCCCTCCTTGCATACTTATTTCATATCTTTATCCATTACCCATACACAAAAGGATTCCAGAATACATTACTACAGCTTTCTGAATATGCAGCAGCAACAGATTTTTCTGGAATGCATCAGTTCATGGTGGGGAGTGGGTGGGAAGGAAAGAAGACAGCAAAAGGCAGTGGCCAAATACCATTTTAGATAAATTACTGCAAAACTGCTCTCAGCTTTAGTGTAACTTTGTTAACAGAATCTAATTTTAACCCCCAAAAAACCCACAGAAAACCTCAACCTTTAAATAATAAAGGAACACTTCTGGGTTCAAAGAAAAGGCATACTTCAACTCTCCAAAACACAGTTTGACCGACAGCAGCAATTTCATTGTCATGGATTTTCAAAACCAGAACCAGATCACCAAAAACACAAGGCATCAGAAAATACTAGATCAGATCCTCAGTCTTCCCATGGCCCTGATGCCACATCAGAGGGCCCTGGCTGCTTGAAATCCCTAGGTCTAATTGAGCAAAACTTCCCCTGGGAGGAACTAAATTAAGACAAACAGAGCCTGTTTTTGCAAGCTCTTGAACAGGAAATCGAAAAGGTGTTTCCAAAGTAGAAATGCCGCTGCAAACTAGCTGCCGTCTCTTTGACAACGTATAGATGTCTAAATTACATCCAGGGTCACCTTATCTTCCAAAGTGGGCCTGGATTAAGAGGAAAGCACTAACCATGAGGATTAATTATGAAAAAGAACCACCAAGGTCTGAAGAAAAGACACCATTTGTAGAGGAGACAGAGGGAAGGATGCAAGAACAGCAACTGCCAACAGTGCTTTTATTTTTGTTCCTGATTTTGGTCAGGTCCAACAGCAGAGGCAGAAAATGTCTAATAAAATTTGATACTCCTCAACAGACAACTAGGAAAAACATTCTCTTAAATCTGATCTCATTCTGAATAGCTGTTTAATGGGATAGATGGTTTTGCCTGACAAATGCAAATTACAGGCTAGGAAACTGTATTAATTCACATTACAGATCTGAAAAATACCAGGCAATTTAAAAATGAGTAACAGTATAACTAGAAAAGAATTAAACATTCTGATAAATCTAGCAATAGTTTGTCCAGAGTGAAGTATTACGCTGAGTATATTACTTAAGTATCACAAGGCAAGAAAGAGAAGGCAAAATGAGAAATCATGCACGCACTTAAAAGCCTTCAGCCAGACATTTTCTTCTTACCTCCTTTCAGACATGAATTTAAGTTACAGCCATTGTTATAAAATTCAACTAATCCTCTTGTCTTGTATCATAGCCCTTATTCCCTCCAATCGCACAGCAAAAAAACCCCCAAGTTGAATGGAGGATGATTTTTTTTGTTGTTTCACAGACACAGGCAAGAAGAGCCATTTACACTGAGGGGGAGAATAGCGTGGTTGCTGTTACTTTGTTTTTGAAGTCACACTGCAGTCCTGGAGGCACTTCATGGACATCCTCCACCACGGTAACTCGGGCCTGGGCAGCAGTGTGCTCCGGGCCTGCAAGACCTTCTCTGTGAGACACAGAGAGGGTCTGTGGCCACCCAGCTGTGCCATGACCCCCCGAGCAGCCCCAACCCACCCAGCTCCTCCAAGCAGGCTGCCCTGAAGAGAGCACCCCCCTCTGCAGCGGCCACTGCCTCCCTCCCCACCAAGCGGGACAGGGACACATCCCGCACATGCTGCCTGACTGCTGAAGCAAGGAGCTTCATACGTGCTTCAGAAACAGCCGGGCACCAGCTAGATCCACGCAGCCTCACCTCGCGGCAGCACGCACCAGCCAGGCGTGGGCTGTTTGCAGCAAATGCCGCCATGAACTCCAGACCCCCTCTTACCACACTCTGGAGTACGCCATGCTTTTCCTCACTGTCCGTCCTCTATTACGGACTCAGCTCTTCTCAAGTAGCCAAGTCATAAAAACGAGCTGGATTTTGAAATAAGGTTTGGCAAATTACATACTGACTGCTTAGTCAGAAGTACAACAAAGGTCATCAAACTATATGTACATTTTCAAGATAAAAATCCCTGAGAACTTTTTTCTTAATCCAAATGATATATCTTCATTTTACTGCACAATTTAACCTTGAGTTCTGACTAAAATAACTCACTGAACATCTACTCAATCCTTCATTAAAATAAATCCGCAATACAGATGGCCAGACAGAAACTTGCACAAATGAGATTCTGTGCTCAGGACAAAGACTTGAAGAAGGTAACTTGTATTCAAAGGCATCACTGGGATACATTTCCCTTAGAAACAAAATGCTACCCTACAGCAAGGAAATAACAGCACCAGCTCTTCTAAAGGTCACTTGCAATTCAGCCTTTTTAAGATCACACTGTATTTTGCAGTATTTTTCATTCTTTTTGAAAAACAACTCCAAATAAGCACATGAAAGAGTGCTAATAGCGTCAAATCAGTGTATTTGATTCAATTAACTTTACAGTACCATAAGCCTACACAGCATACATCAATGTGCAAAACAGAAAGCACAGGATGACATTAGCCAGCTACAGTAATGAATCAACATCTTTAAGTGTGGAGAAAAATGTGTGTTCACTATTAGATGATTTCTTTAATTATTTTTTTAAAAGGAAACAACTGTTAACTGCCTTTAACACACGGTATTACAAACCTGGACAATCTATGCTGAGACAGCTGACAAGCATGTCACTCCCACAAATATTGGAGCTACTTGTTGATCACCACCTCCTGAGCCATGGTTTGCCGCTGTTTACCGCATGGCAAACAAGCTGGTGGCAGTTCCTTTTAACCTCAACTCTGTAAGCTACATGCTTCAGGAGCTGGGCCAAAAGCAGCTCTAACATCTGTGCAGCCAGGCAGCATAGATGGTAACTTCATCAGCCATCCTATTCCTCAGTCCATAAATGCCCTTGTTTTACAACCACCTGAGCTTATGTGGACCAAGTAAGTGGTATCAGCGATCTACCTTTTTTGTGACCTTGTGCTGAAGAAAACCATTCAGGAAAAATGGAAATAACGAGCACGAGTACTCTATTTTGGTGCCCTAAACCTGAATGAAATTATTTTATTTCATACAGCATTTCAGATCATCACATCTTGTGTTGTGCACTACATTGAATCATTTGACTCCAAAACAAAAAGAATTCACTTCTTCACGCTAGGCAGTCCCTTTACTTTTTTTTTAAATCTCACTTTTCTGATGGACAGGGTATTATACACATATTAGATGAAAACTGTTCATCATACTTAACATATTTTCTGCTACATACAATGCTAAATAGGACAGGTGGCCATGAAAACCCTGAACGGTTAGATTTCATGATGCAAAGGCACCTACCTGTATGAATAGGAGATAGCCTATATGATTTGTTAACTTAAAAGAAGTAACAGAAGTTTATATTGCCTACTTCAAACACCTACATAAATGTACCTGAGGACTCCCTCTAACCTCCTTTCTGTTCACTATTACAGAAACAATAAGCATTAACTAACGAACAACAACAGAGGAATAATATAATTGTGTTTTTATCCTTTACCATACTCACAAAACAGCTAAGAAATACTGGCTTAATATGTTGAAACATAAAATAAAATGCTATGTCCAATTGCAGCTCTCGCATGACTTGTCTGGCTCCTCAGAAACTGCTGAAACAGTTCCACACAAGCAGCCAAGTCTTCCAAGCAGCTATCCATTTCTTAACAGCAGCTATGATCCATATCCAAATTCAGGACACAAATATTATGGGAAATTCTTACTGAAAATATACGGGCATTTCATGAAGACGACTGAAATTCCTCCTTCAAAAATCACAGCCGGGTCAAAAGCCAGTGCTTTTAAAAAAATTGCTTTTGTTTCTACTAGTTTTTTTTTTACAGAGAATAAACAATTAAAAAATGGGGGCAGAGGGGTTAAGTAAGACTGTCCATAAGCACTTTAAAACATGTTTTGTTTGTGTATGCACAGATAGCCCGAAGTTACAGGCAACTGTACAAAGCCGACAGCCAGAACCTAAGATTAGCATCAGAGCAGAGGCAATCGCTGGAGGGGCTGGCTGAAGAAAGGCAGTCTTGGCAGCAGGTGACTTGACATCTAGACCAGAAAACAGACAAAATTACATATGGCAGCTGGGAATATGCCATAAGA
>NW_009206224.1:1902-29983 GCF_000690835.1 Fulmarus glacialis | reverse complement strand
AGCAGGAATATGCGGCAGATAAGACAGTTAAGTGGGGGAACATTAGGAGACTACAGTTCTACTCAACTGATGTCAAATTGGACCTTCGTATTGAATATGTTCTTAGCTGGAAACAGTAACACGCAAGATATTTATGACTTTTCTTTTGCCAATCCTAATAAAGCTGCCTTTGTTACTCAAAATCTATAAATATTTACAAGATCTTCTTAAGGACTTGGATATTGGGAGAGACTTCAAAAAAAAAAAAAAAAAAAAAGAAAAACCAAACAGATAACAATCAAAAGCCTAAATTGAAAGATAAGGAAAACTTAATGGGGAACTTCAGACTCTGAGAAGCAAGCTGAATTCTTCCACCTCTGTAAGAAGCCTAACATGACATTACACCTGTCCAGACACAGCACAGCTTTATAGCGGGCAAGTAAAGCAATGTTCTGGCTTTCTAGTTTCACTGATTCTAAATCAATGTCTATAACTTTTTCACCAATTTCTGTGAATAACAGTGTTTTCCAACTACTTGCTATTGGTAATTGAGATCCTAGCTAGTACAGGCCAGCCCTGCAGATTACCTCTTTATTTCTTCCATCCTGCAAACCGCAACTCTGCAACTTTCTGCTGGAGAAGAGCAAGTCACACAGCTCCTGGATTTCTATGTCCTCAGTACATACTAAAGCCTATTTCTAGGTTCAGTTCAGTCTAACAAACTGCTTGGCAGTTGTATCCTTAGTTTTAAAACAATTCTTCTCGTTTGAGAACTCGAATTTCTGACTAGCTTACTTGGGCACAATCCTGTCCATCAGTTAACTAAACCATTGTAGAAGAGTCCCTAGGAGAGGTGATGAATTGCTACACCCTTACACAGAGGACTGTATAAGTGCTTGTGTAAGTGTATGCATACACACACAAAATTGTTCTCTTCTGACTGCTGGTCACAACTTCTGTATGCAGCTACCAGATGAGGAGGAAACACCTGTACTTTCCTAATGGAAGTCAGCTGAGCAAGGGTGAAAAGGTGCATCTGTGAGACCTTACAAGCAAGTTCTTAGCAATAAGCCCTTTGCATATGAACAAGAATAACGGAAGAGTTCAAAGTAGGAAGAAAATGAAGCAGACAGGAAAAGGGAGGTCCCCAGCAGACTAGGAGGAACAAATGGAACATAAAACTTCAAATTCAAGCCCATGAAGTTCCACGTGTTATAAGAGAAGGATGCATCAAAAGAAGCTTTACATCTCAATAACAAGTAACTAAAATGGTCTTAAATGCTTCAAGACACTATCATGCAGTGGAGTACTTCCTGCAGATCTTGCAGGATCACTTCAAGTTTATATCAAAAAAGATTAGCACATCCTCACTATTACGTTGCTTCCTTCATTTCTAGTTTATTAAGGTATCTTGGCTATCTCTCGAGTAGTACAAACGCAAAAGGGTAAAGTTCTTCAAAACTGTCTTCCCGTCTGCTGTGTTCTCTCACTAACCTCCCACGTCCTATATCCAGAAAGATTATGTCAGCATTTGCTGACTAGCTTATTACCGTTAAGTCTGACCTTGCTAGACTAAACCTTTCTTCAAAATTTTGAAGTCTATGTGATTATCCCAGACAGTATGGCAGAGATTTTTCTAAAATGTTCCAACAACTATTGGTAATTCAAGTTTCTGTACATTTGTAATGGTTGAGTCTGCACTGCTGAAGGCCTCCCCCCCCCTTAAATTTATCATTCTTCTTTGCCAACTAGCCAGATTGGAAATAACTAAAGATATATATGTGTATATATTCACATGCATGATTTATTGATTTGTCCAAATACCATTAAAGTGTCAAATGACAGAGGCTTACTTAAACATTCTTCAATAAAGCACTGTAAAACACATCTGTGAGTAGATTATAGCTTTGAATCACTTTAGACAAGTTTCAGTCAGCAAAACTGAGAACCTTAGGTTAACTGGTAATCTTTGGGCCAACTAGAAGGCAAGTAGTTGAAGACACACAGAGGTTAACACCAGAATCTTGAGGTATATATGCAATTACATCCTGATGTGGTCTACAACTGCTTATTAACCAAAGAAAACCCTTCTCAAACACTGAGAAGGCCCATCATGCTAGAAAACACGCCAACGAACATGATGCTAAAGGGATTTTATGCTTCTGTAGTCTGGGAGAAACAATGTTTTAGAATAGGCTATAGCCAAACTATACTTAACTACTAGAGTTCCCCTCGAGGTAAATTGAAGTTTAATGAGATTAGAAACAGATATCTGTCATGTCTATGTGCACAAGCAAGCTCAGCACTACTATCAGTGAAAATTTAAGTAATTTGATGTTTTAAAATATTTTAACCCCAATCCTGCAAAAACTTACTATACTTGGAGTATATTCAACTAAATTTTACTGAAATTAATTTCATGAAACTCTTTCCACCAATAAGTATTACTCAATGATACTAACAAAAGAGAAAACACGTGTTAAAAGTTACCAGAAACCGTTTCTAGAGAAATGAAGCAGAAAGTGACAAACAATGGGAGGAAAAAGTAAATGCAACTGGACTGAGTACAAAACAATGGTTGGAAAAATATATATTCAAGAGACCATTCTTTTCAAGTCTCAGAACAAAGTGATGTGTAGGTAAGTGCCAAAAGAATATGCATACCATGACTTCACATACATCCTATTAAAAACAAATTGTGAGGTAAAACAGTAAACAAATGCCTCACACCCAGAAAAGTCTACACTGCCAGCTAATATTAGAAATTCAAGAAAAGAGTTTCTCATTTAACCTTTCAGAACAGCTTTGCTCCTCCTCCTCCTCCTCCAGCCCGCTTGACAACAGCGTTATACTTGTCCTGTATTTTTCCTAAAAGTACCACATACAGAATTTCTCAAACATGTTCAATTATCACATTCCTGGAAGGAATTTATGGACTCTTGTACCATTTCTGTGCAACGTCATCTAACATGCTACTGCGCTGTCATGCACCAACTCTGCCTGTACAGCAGAGAAATTTTGCCTTGTACAAGGCCACAGCCCTGGCCCCAAGCCCCCCTTAGTGGAGTGGGTGCACAGAGGGAAACCTGGGACCAGAAAGGGCATTACACTGCATTCCAGCAGACCGCTGCCCAAACTATGCCACAGATTTGGAAGGCAGGCTTTCCAGACTGCTTCTCTTCTTAAGTTTCTGAACTACATTAATAAAGCAATACTTTACACAGGAGTGAAAGACTGCAACTGATGTGACACACACACACACATGATCCAAGGGCACCATTTCAATCACTTGCCTGAAGAGCTACTAAGCTCGACTTAGCTCTAAGCAACTGAAGTGGAAATATGTTGACAGGATCTTTGATGCTTTTGGTTTCAGACTCCATTTCTTGCAAGCGGTGATCTATGGCAGTCACCTTTTAAGTTAAGGTTTTTCCGCTCTTTGCTCTTCCAGGAGTTAGAGACCCTTAGTCAAGCACATATGAGCGCATGTTTCAGCTGCCTAGAAGTGGCGATGGACAAGTCATTAGTGAATGTTGTATACATTAGCATACACAGACAGACATCCTCAATCTACCTGCTTATTTAAAAGCTCTATATTTTAACTGGTATTACAAAAACAGTTAATGGTTACCTTTAAGGTATCAAAAGTGGTCTAAAAATAAACCCATTAAAGAAAACCGTGCTTAAAACGTGTCTTTTATTTTCCAAACATATCAGGAGATCTAACAAAAGAAACTGTATCTCCTTAAAATCTTTGCTTCTTTTATACCACCAGAGCAACAACCCCCCTGCTAAGTGAAATAATTTCTTTAAAGCCCAGTAACTACCTAAGGAAAAAAGCAATGGTTCTGCAATGATCTGCTACATTTTCTTCTCCGCAGCTCACTCTTTGCCTTTACTTTAAAGTTACAGATATAGCTGCTGAATTATTTACATTTTGTGACATGCTAGTTTATATCATTTCTAAGCTTTTGATTCTCAACATTCTCAACCTACCAAACACAAATACAAATTCATGTAAGCTACAAATATGTAATGCTAATGCAGGTGTTGGGGAGAAGATTGCCTAAAAATTGTACTTAAAATCTTAAAACTGCTTCCACACTCCACGTTGACCCCCTTGTCAGCCAGTAATTTTCAAATTTTCAAGAAAACTTAGCCCGTTTTCCCAAAATTTAATTATCCCAGTATTATTAACATTCCCCAAATACACTCCTACAGTCCTCCTTAATGCCGACCCTGCAAACTAATGCAGTGTATTCCCCAATCACTATTAGTAATTTAGTAATATATCCTAAAGAAAAAGACAGTTTTACAGATTTATGTTCATCTGAAATTTTTTAAGAGGTAGAAGTTATGAAGTTTGATGCTATTACTTCTATGGTTGCCAGCAGTTGTGCAATATATCATATTTAAGCTTCAAGCTTGACCAATAAAGTACTTCCAAGTAAGTAATATGAGGAATTACTCATAATTTCACTGTCACGCTTTTGCTAAAATACAGGAATAAAAAAATATTTTGTGAAAAATGCAGAGAAATCTAGCCAGATAATGTATTTTTTATGAATAATAATAGTACAATAAGAAAAAAAAAAATCTTAAGACACCCTGCTCAAACCCAGTATTAAAAATATTTAGAACTATTAGAAAAACTAATTTTCAGTATAAGAAATTAAATCAAAGAGTAAGACAGCAGAAGTAATGGTTTGTTTGTTTGGTTTTTTTACAGTATAAAATTTCAGATCTACCAAAAAAAAGGGAAAGTAAAAAACAATCAACAGGAGATAAAGCACAATTATAGAAGACACACCATGCCATCAAACGTACACTGATGTTAATTTGAACATAACTGAACATCCACAAGTAACAAGTACTCTTCACTAAAACAGCAGTGGAAATTAGATTAAGTTTATACAGTAACATACTAAAGAGACTTCAACAGTAGATGGCCTCCTCTTCTTCCTCCCCATCTCCCGTGACTGAGAAGGTTAAAAATAGAGGCTTCCGTTTCCTTAGATTATTTCGCTTTAAACTTTTCTAGAGCACTGAAATTAGCTACTTTGCCAGCTTCCTACATTTGTGTTAGAAAAGGAGGAGTGTTAAAAACACGCTTCCATTTACAGCAACTCAGGAAACCGACTTCTGTGGTTTGCATTATTATTATCATCTGTAAATGACAAGTCCCTCTAGAAGTTGTAGGTGTCTCTTCCAAAGTTTCCCTTTGGATATTGCTAACCCAAAGTCCCCTTGCACCACATAGTAACATATTTTGGGAGTAATCTTCTGTACTTGCATGTTTTTCTATATTTATGCATTCCTTTGCAGTTAGTAAACGCAGATATTTTCAGTGCACAGCGTTCAATTCCCCATATGCAAGAGCAACTCCAGTACTAGGAAGGAGAGCTTAAGAGCCGCAGAAAGCCAGCTCCAGCTCCCTCCCTCCCAGCCCTGAGCCTTCGAGGAAGTCGGAGCCACAAGAAGCCTCTAACTTCCACCATGGCAGCACAGAGCAGCCCCAGCTGTCCAGGTCCATATTTTAAGGTCAGAAGGAACCACTGTCATCATCTAATTGACCTCCTGCATAATACAGGCCACAAAACTTTAGCTGGTAATTCTTGCATCTAGCCCAACATCTCGTGGTTGACCTAGAGCATATTTTCCATATTGGTAAGAGCAGTGTTTGTTTATATTGAAAAAGATGTACATTGCAGAGTAAGTATCTGAACTGTTTATCTGGAAGTATTGTGTATCAACAAACAAAAAGTAGCAGGTATCCAAACAGTGCTCTAGTATAAAGTTGTATCATCTACACATTACTATAATGCAGTGCCACCCATTCATTAGAAAGTCTGGTATGCTGTGTTAAGCATTGCCTCGTTAGGCAATTTTTTGATTGCTTCTAATTTTGCTAGACTGAAATCGTTCTGGCTGAAGTTCTCCCTCCTGAGGGTGTGCCTCATCCTCATCTCTTGTGAGAAGTTTCAATTGAAACAGCTCAGACATTTGAAACAATAAAGCAGAGGGAAAAAAAATGCTGCCCCTCCCCACCCCCGTGCTAGAATTCTTACAGCAGCCTCCCAGATAATCTCAGCGCTACTAACACCGGGACCTGAATTTTTTAGGTCTCCTACTATCCCCACGGAAAAACGTTCAGGTTTGATCAAGGCACAGGGGAGTGGAAGAGGAGGAATATTGTTGCACATGCTCAACGTAACTCTGTGAAGTACAGAAGCCTTTGCAGATTTAATCTCCACTGAACATGTGCCAGCTTCTCAGGACCTCTTCTGGCTACACACTCACTCAACCCCAGTGTGCCAGGACATCGCGAGGCTTGCTCCAGCTGCACGGAGCAGCTCCAGAAAAACATTTCCAGTACAATCCTGCTCCTTGTATTCCGGGAACAGAGACTAGGAAGCCAGTTTCTTCTTCCAGTCTCAATGCAATCCCTGTTAGCACCTGAACACCATGGAGGAAAAGAAGGAAGCAGGCACACCGTAATACAGAAGGACGAGGAGAACAGGAACCAGGTGCTGGAAGAAGAGGAGGTGGCAATCTGAAAGCAAGAAGTGGCACAGAGAAGGAGGAGAAGTGCAGGCAGAAGGACTAACAGCAGAGCTGGAGCAGATGGCAATGGCTGGGAGTAGTGTGAACAGACCACAGACTACACAGCAGGATGAGGAAACACGGGACTACCCAATGTATCAGGTGCTGCCCTCTACATCCCTCTGCTCTGAGACTCTGAAAACCCAAAGCAGAACATGGCTCTATTCTCCCCTGTGCACTCCACTCAACGTAGTTACCCACCTCCAACTACACCATAAACCTCATCTGCAGTTTTGTGTGAAAGCTGGATTAACAGCTTGGTACCATCGAACTGGAGAGATCACTGTTGTCTTCAAATGCAACCCACTCTGCTGCCCTAAACTGCACAATCCCATCATTTCATAGCACTACTACTTCTGACACTCATCTGATCATACAGTAAGCTACTAGGAGGTATGCTTCAACTCATTAGAAATGCAAAAAAAGTAATGGGGAAGGGGGAAAGCAGTGATTTGGACTTTCTCCCACGGTTACTGAATGGAATCAGTTTACTTTGCTATCAAATGAGCAAATAAGGCAACGTAGAGGAGGTGGGAGGTGAGCAAGATCTCCTACCATCCATAAAAAGCTGTTAATCCAACTTTCAGTGTCCTAAGGGTACACTAAGAATCACTTGGGGGTGGGGGGGGGAGGGAGGGGGGAGGGAGGGACACGAACCAAAAAAACCCACCCAAACAAAACCAGAATGTAGCCACATAAATGAAGACAATTTCACAATAATGACAATGCAGACCTTAATTCTGGGATTTTAGAATGCGTCTAGGTTTGGCTATGCATCTTTAACAAACATGGAAAAACCTTACATATGCATCACAGAAGTACCTCAGTTAGGAAGAGTACATTTAGGCACCAGGACCCATACCTTAAAGAGCCTTCTAAAGTTTGAGGGAAGAACAAAGCCTATTTAAAAAGTCTGATTCTTTTCTGAGAAAGTCAAGTATACAGCAAATTAAAAATCAAAACCTCAAAAGCACCTTTGAATATCCACTGCTAGGCAATGGTACTGTTGGCCCCAGGAATAGTAATCCCCAATACAAACACTTCCACCATTGCTCATGAAAGGTTAAGACCTAACAACGTAGGAACTTGACATGGATAACATGTTTGGAAACCACCTAATTAATCCATTTATCTGTTAAGATTGGTTAAAAAAAAAACAATACACACTGGGAGCTACTCAGGAAATAATTAGATATTCATGAAGGAAATGAACTACTAAAACACATGTAATGATTGATTGACCAAACAACCGTTAAAAGAAAGGTGTGCAAAGAGAGACAGCTACTGTGTTTTGAGACATATCCTCAACAATATGCTCACTAAAAGCTATTTTTTCATAGTAACTGCAATTAAATTCTCCACCCAGCTTCTCTTCTTTTTCTCAAATAAGATCAAGTCTATCTTTAATGCAGAGAGCACTTACATGCAACAACATGCAACAACATAGACATCAGAAATGCAGATTAAATGAACTGCAGGAGGAGAAGTGGAGGAAGAACATTTGCATTTCCAAGAGGCCTCTCTGGTACTGAATAACAAGCAGGCTGGACAGATGCATTCAGAAGAGAAGTGTGGGTTTAGGTCTGACATATTAGAAATCTAAGCTCTTCTCAGTGCTAGACATAATGTTTCCTTTACTTAAAATACAGAAAATTACCTGCCCACAGAAATGATACGAAGCCTTGTCACAGTAACTGTTCCCTGCATTTCACAGCCCTTTATGTTACTAGCAGAGGAAGCATCTAAACTTTTAGTTTCTTTAACTCCAATTTACCAACATTCTTCAAAATTATTTATGGGCAAGACCTAACCATCAATGTGACACTCTCAGTCTTCGAAGTGAGGATGGTAGGTAGAACTGTCTCCGGACAGTGCTTCTGGACTTAGAAGTTGGTCAGCAAAATTTGAGACAGGTGGCAAACTTCCCCCAACAATACCAGCTATTTCCAACTACTGAAAGATCTATTGATTCAATCTCTGAGTAGCTTGAAGAGAAAAAATCCCCAGTTTTCAGAAGTGTTGTAAGCCTGCTTGCTTAGTTGGGTTGATGAGCAATGCTTCAGGAGATCCAGTAAAAGGAGGGCATGAAGCAGACTGAACCACGATTACTGTTCCAGACAACAGATGCCTAATGTGTGCTGAAAAGTCTGTGACTAAGGTCTGTTTAAGAGACCAGGACTCCAAAAACTTACCACCAACCCCTCCAAAGGCTATTAGGAAACCTGAGTGAACTGAAAGGGAAACGATGGCGCACGGGAAGGCAGGAAAGCGTACAAGCATGACAGGAAATTCCCAGAAAAATGTGGTAATGACTCTTACGCACTTACTCTGCTCCATGCATTTTCATGTTGTATCGTTTTCTAAAAACCGTTTACTATTACCCATTAAGCAAAACGACAGCCTCTCGTAAAGACAGCTGTGGAAAAAGAAACAGGAGTACTCCCTCTTTTGTCCCCCATCTTGTACTTATGCCACAACTGAACAACTAATTTGAAGAAGTGATTTTCTCACCATTTCCTAGACCGCTGCTGCTGCCAGGAAAGCCTGCCTTCTGCCATCATCCTTCACCTAGCTTCCTTTTGCAGGTCTTACTTCCCCATAAGTGAAATCAGATGTTTACATACATCGCCACTCTTGGCTCTTCCCAGCGTTAAATCCACAGGATTCTTATTCACAGCGTTTGCATTTTCTGATTTCATACTGCCACAGCACAACCACAAAGAGTTACTGAAGATGGAAGCTGTCAGAAGAGCGAAGGTCTTCAGTCCATCCCTTCCCTACTCATCGTCATAGTTGAAAGTCTGATCCTAAATTTTTAACGTCCTCGAGAAGTTAACTTCCTTGACAATTTTGCCCTCAAATTCTAACCAGAGTACAATGAAGATACCACTGGTTAAATAAATTGTTACCATATTGCATTAGGTCTATCTCCCCCAAATTAACAAGGTATTTTTAATCACCATTCAGCAGCACTGCTTTTCAGCCTATCTGATCATCTTCAATCTCTTTTCAGAAGGACCCTCACTGCATGCCCATTTAAACCCTGTTTACAACAGTTTTACAGATATGACTGGCCTAGACTCCCTCCTTCCCTCTGGCCATATATTGAGCAATGCATCTTATTCACAATGAGTTAATGCTTCTAATTCCTGCATAAGTTAGTTTTATGGAGATCATTAATTTTCCCTAACTCCTCTCAACAAAGAAGCAGTAATAAATACACTAATTTAAGACACCAGTCAAGTCTCAAAATGGAATGCTGATTTGGGGAAGAACACTGATCCCACCCCACTCAAAAAAACCCAAAAAACAAACCCCAAACTCTCTAAAACAGGGAGCAACATGCAAGGCAGCATATCAACCATCCAAGACATCTCTAAACCACACTGCTTTCTGAGGTGGCACTACATCGATGCTAAGGGCGGACATCCATGGACGTAAGCAGATTTCTACTGACTGAATGATCTGTACTTCTCAAAATTCCAGCAAACACATAAAAGGGGCACTATTCAGCATTTACTTCTTCCCAGAAAATAAATGCTGACAGAAGCAAATGATGGGATGGCATCGTTGTTGCCATAATATAAATCCAGAATACTTAAAAGGATAACACACAATTTACTGACAACTAAGCCAAAACGATTTCACAATGTAACATTTTATGCGATCCAAGAACAGTATAAAAGTAAACAAAAATGTTTAAAGAGCTCTTGTATATGGACTCTAATTGCTTTTAAAAGGAAAACAAATTACACAAATGCCATTTTCAATAGTAGCTTGTCTAACACATCGTTTAATTTAACAGGTATTAAAGATCTTGTAAGATACTGTAAGCACAGACAAGTTCTTCTGACAACTTTTAACATCCATCAAACTTCAATGTTGAGAAGAAAAAAAAAAAAATCATTGTCTTCAGAGATCCAATATTAATTTTATTTCTTGCTTCCTTCAGAGGTAGCCATGAAAATGAACTCACCTTGTTCTCAGTAAACAGCTCATCCTCATGTATTTTGTACAATTAAGCCCAGCACATTCTTCCATTGTTTTGAACCTACACCGCTTTGATCTCCAATTTCCAAAACAAGAGAACTACAAAAGCATTCTCAAACACACCTTCCAGATCAGACATGCGCTTCCCCCCCCACACACACATTAACGGCACAAATTACTCTTCCCTTTACATTGCTGTTAATCACAAGCTTTTGTAAGTGTAAATTTTGACTGTACAAAATACATAGCTATCCGAACAACGACAAAAATACTCCTTTCTTAGCACTGTCTCCATCTTTCTTTCCTGGAACCGCACAAATGCCTTCTCGCAGCACTGGGACCCACCCCAGCCCTGCAGAGCTGAGGGCAACCAGTTCCCATGCAAGGACGGCCAGCTCCAGCGGTTCCTCTGCGAGCACCCGCCAGCGTCACCACGCTGCCTCACGGCACGTGCTCCTCAAGCTCGTTTCAGCACGCAGGAGCGGGACGCAGCTCCCATCCCGGCGGCTGGCACAGGAGCAGCACATGCTGACCATGCTTCACGATGCAGTGTTTCGGCAGAGAAACTGGAAGGATACTTGACACTCATTTATAAATACAGTTTTTCCTATTGCATGCTGTCAATAGTCACATGCATCTCACTAATTTCCAAAGTATTCTGATGACCTTATGGCTACTGCTTTCCCCAAACGAAACCACTACAGGCTAAGCTGCCAACCATTCTGTACTGTGGCGGACACCTATTACTCACCCCCATCAACCTAATACAAAGAAAACTTTTAACTCAAGCTAAAAGACACAGCTTAACACATGAGAGAAAGCCCACTTGCAGAAAATGCGAAACACCTACGTTTATTGTACTGTGCTTGGCAAGCACAATTGTAATATGAATATGAAGATCAATAAACCCCAACAGTTTTTAATGCTCCTTAAAAAGCATTATACCGACTGTCTTTGATAGCAAGGTAGAAAGGAGGCGGGGGGAAGAGGGAGAGAGAGACCACACTATTCCATCCTCATGTCAAGCTTGCTCACTGCTACATTTCTTCTTGGTGTCATCAGCAAAACTTCATTTCAAATATCTAGGTAAAATAATACAAGATTCAGGAACTGAGGTCTTCTGCCTTTGGAAGGCTGTAACTGAAAGTGTTGAAGTACCACTGATTTTAGGAAGTGCTTTACAAAGAAAAAGCATGAACGTTAGCAAACAAAGCCAAAAAGAAGAGAATTGAATCTTTACATTACACTTGTTTTATTTGTATTCATGCAATCACATTATTCATTTATAATCAGAACACCACTCTAAAGTTAAGAAATACCATAATTAGTACCCACCTGAACACCAGATACATGGAGTTTAAAAATAACAGTACAGAAAAAAGCATGTGGCAGAGCAGGGAACTGAACCCCAATCTCCCAAATCCCAAACCACTACCACTGAACCATACTCTCTCTGGCTTTGGAGAGGCATGATTGAAATAGGCAAACAACATTTTAGGACTGGTATTTCACAACAAGTAGAAGAGGAGGTCAGAAAAGGCATTGCAGTAACACAGCTGGGAGATAGGGCAATGAATCTAAAGTAGGATTTTGGAAGGCTGGGAAGAAAAAGGCGCTTTTCTGTTTCTATCAAGTATTTGAAAAGAGTAATTTAATTGTCTACTTTGAAGATTCAACTTACCTTTCCAAGTAGCTATTGGATTATATTAGAAATCTTCCTGAAATCATGGCTTTATTTCAAAGATCTTTGCTTAAGATAACTTTATTATATACAAAATGCTATACTACTGCAAATCAACAGATAAGAAAGTTATGAATCCATTTAACTAACACTGGTGATACATCCTATGATAATACACATTTTACGTACGCTTTATAAATACAACCCTATAGAAATAACTAGCGCCTACAACTTGCACAAAAAGAACGTTAACTGATCTCTGTAAAGAAAGTAACATTACAGTAAAGGTACTGTAAATTCATATAGTAAATTAATCACTCCACACAAACACTCCTAGAGTTCGTCTACACAGGATTCTTCCAGCAGACCCAAAGCAGCTCTGCCCTAGCTCCCATGCGTACACAGAGCTCCACCTAATATAATCTAGCCTACACAGGGCCTGTTAGCTCAGGTTCGGTGATGAATTAACCACAGCCACCTGGCACCCGACCAGCTCAAAGCACGAGCCGAATTTGCAACAGAGCATTTAGACACAACTGAGAGCATCTCATAATGAAATTGCTTACTCACCTTATTCACCTCACTTACTTCATCTAGTGGAATAAACTACTCACCCATATTGCTACACGAAAAGCATTCACATGGAAGATGTGTTTATTCACACCCAAGCTTACTGAACTCCAGCTTTTCCAGGTAGAAAAATACATACTTAATGAAGGTCAAAACCAAAGTGAACAATCTTTGCTGACAGCGAAACCAATGGCACCCACTAGCCTCGACAGTATTTCACGCAATACATCTCTGATCCTTACGAGCAAAAAACAACTGCTAACAGCTCCAGGAGGTACATTATTAGCAGGTATCTCACCAGTAAACCTTCTGCAGGACTCTGGATCTCTACTCAAGATTGCACTGTTTGTGCAGGAAACAAAACCTAAAAGCCAGACAGCATACCACAGGCAACGCAGCCTAACGGCTACACTGGGAAGTTAAATCTGTCTTATGTTTTGTTTCATTTATGGGGAAATAGTGCATCAATTGCATACACACCACAGAACGATTATAGTCCAAGCCTGTACCACAAAACCTGGCACACCAATCTCAAAATGTATTTCTATTACTTAACTAGGTAAAAACATCACTTGGTTTTTAGGAATTGGCTTCTGTTTCAATGAACTGGCTAGCAGAAGCTAGCAGACAACAGGGGCAAAAAAAAAATCAAGGGCTCGTAGTCCCACCTCATATAAAAATATGGATATGTGATTTTTATTAATAACAATATTACTTAGTAGACCTAAGCCTATTTGGTTTTTATTCCATTGATGAGTTTCAAATTTTAGGGAAACCCCCTAGATAATTCAAATGCCTATGACAGTTCATGAAAGCAGGAGGCCTAGCAGAAAGCGAGAAGCCCATGTTTACACCTAATCAGGCATCAGAAAATCTGCTCGGGAGCAAGTGGAGGCAAATACCCCAAATGCAAGGCAAAAAGCGTCCGCCAGAACGTTCACCTTCCCAGACACGGAAGTCAATCAGCTGTAAGACACAGACTCACAGGAAACCAGGCTTCATTAGTTCCGGTACTCACGGAAATACCTGATTTCTATAAATGGTAACATTTTCCACATAACATCTACTGTGAGCTTCTTTAGCACATCAAGCTCGGTACCGTGCAAGGCATCTCCCTGCCCTACCCTAGACATTCACGTGCAAGCTACCCAAATATTTTCCCTTCCAAATGTTATTTTCTTTAAAAATACGTTAAATATTTCCTTTAAAAATCCACAGCTAGTCCTATTTATGTGACTATTTGCTGGGTGGAACAAAGTTAGATGCTAGGCTGGAAATACCGTAACAGCTGAGTATTTTAACTGGCAACACCCTTGTAACGACATGCCTGTGTGTCATATCAGCTATAGACTCCACAACCTTACAAATCTGACATCTCCCAGCTTGAAAAATTAATTTAGCAGGTTTATCAGAATTTCACATGCACATTTTACAGACATTCTTCCATTAAAAATACCCAAGAGCATTGTATACTGTATATTCACAAGTTTGATGCTTGTCAGTAACGATCTCAGTAGCCAACTCAGGCAAGTCAATGCGCCATCCCTCCAAAACTGGATAAAACTTTTGCGCCATACCATAATACAATTTACATTACAGTAAAAAACCCCAAAGCGGAGGTCATATATTGTTTTTAAACACTGAAATTTTATCTCTTTCCAGATAAAAATCGATAGCCTCATTACCTGTACTGTTCCATCAATACAGGTGTGCAATATTTACATAGATTAGCAGTGTTATACAAGAAACTTGTCCTAAATAAACATAAATTGTATAATAAGGATGCTGCAATTCCTTGTGCATCTACACTGCTGGGCTTGGGAGATTTTTTCCCGCAAATTTGAAAGTAAATGTCTGGTAATACATAAGAAGATTATGCTACTTTTTCCTTAACACAAGCACCAAATGTATTGAGAAAAGACAGGTTTATTCCCAATTTGAGTATTTCCTAACAGTTTGTTGCCACATTTTATAACTTGAACTTTGCTGTGGTTTCTTTTGTTGCACTTTGTACATGTAACAATGGCGGGAGAATGGAGAACTGAGGTAACACTGGTTTCGGTAATCCAGCAGATATCGAAGTCTTGATTAAAAATATTTCTCCTGATTAAAAGCAACCCACCCATGAGAATCAAAGAGAGAGGAATTTGGAGACGCGCCAGTTCATACAATAACTATGTTTATTTGTCTTAATGAATATTTAAGAAACATGACTTGTGGTATTTGATATAACTGAGCCCGTGGTTAAAAGGTCTCTCTCCATGACATAAGCAAATAGAGTCTATCCTCTTTATTTGTCCGACTTCTCTTCAACATTCAAGGCTAATCTAGTTTTAGGTCAGGAAAAAGACTGCGGTCTATCATTTTAAACAAACTATTGTAGTAAAACGTGAACAGGAAATTCCTAACTACACTGTTCAAAGAACAATGATTAGAAAAACAACGCTAGCTCATGAAGTACAAGGAGCCTACGAACTATCACAGGACAATTTGAGTGGAAAATAAAACTAAAAATTAAAGCCATGCATACATAGTTACCTTGCCCATTTTTTCTCTGCCCCCCCCACCACCAACTCCCCAACCCGTCCTCCCCACCAGGGCCAGGGGTCCTTCGGACCTTGCCGAGAGAGAAATCTTCAGATCTGAAGGGGAAAGAGAGCAGCATATACAGCTCTGTCTGATACCTTGGAAATATCCGGCCTGCGGGAGTTAGCGCAGGCATGCCATTCATTCCACAACATATAAATGCCCTCTTTAGAGCCTCATCTAAGCAGCAGTTTCATTTGGATTTTGAGGCACAGGTCTGCCTTGTTTTTCAATAAGCTGTAAGCTATTTTTACCATTAAAAAAAAAAAACCCAACATTTTAAAAGCATGCCTGCTAGCATACAGAGAGTATATAAAATGGGTAAAATGTGGACTCGAGGAAAACCTCCATTAGCATTCTATTCATAGCACAGATTTCCCCCCCCAAAAAAAAAAAAAAACACAAAAAACACCCAATAAACCACTAACCCCCCAAAACCCCACCAAAATTATGTATTTTAAATTCTACCAGGTGTACGACCTTAAAACATTCAGAAACTCTTTAACCAAAGTGCTCTTACAACTATTTGGAATTTATTCTCGTAAAAGTCTGGACATCTGACCATCTTCATTAATGGGGAGAAAAAAAAATGATGTATTCCTAATTTGAGACAGAAATCACAGTAAAGGGGAACGATTTCATTTTTAACAATGTACTACCATTACGTTAAGAGCCTATTAATCTGTATAACATCTCAGGAACACTTTTTTTCTTTACAGGAGACATATCCTAAAAATACCTGGATACAGGTATTAGTATTAAAATCTTCATCCACTTTGAAAAATAAGCTTCAGAGCACATACATAAAAGGCCAAAGACAGAAAAATGAACATATGATCTCGAAAGACTTGCATTCTAAAGAACACCATTCATGGACTGGAGGGCGGGGAGAAAACTTCCACAGCCAGGACACTATCCACGGTTTTGGGGTGTTCCTAATGGAATCAGAGTTTTGGACATAGTGTAATTTATTTTTTAAAGAGGACAGAAAAGCCTTTTATAAATGTTCCATAGATTCTAAATGTAAAGAAAAGAAACTTATGGTTGTGATTAAGGTAAGAAATAAACATGATATTCTTTATCAATTGACTTCAGAAAGACTAAAACAAATATCTGAAGAACAGTGTGGGCAAACAATCATATGTCCAAAACTTCAAAAACCCCAGATGTTCACATACCGTACATAATTACACAAAAGAGATATTCCAGAAATTTATTACAGTCAGTTTTAACGATAAAATGATGCAGCTGTATTTTAAAACAAGAACGACAAAACTTTTTAAAAATTTTGAACCCCTTACACATAAGGCATTAGAAGAAAAAACATTACCAATATCCTCTTTCAGATACTATTTCCAAAATAATTGGGTAATGGCCAAAAAGCTTCGTACAAGTCAGAAACCAGCGAAAGAGAGAAAGTCTTCAACTCAAGGATCCAAACCGAGTCCTGATCAATAGTAATGAAAGCGTATTACCGCCTTAGAGTTGTTTGGCAGATATTGTAAACAGAACATCTCCTAGCAGGCAGATGTCCAGAGAACAAGATCAGCTACCTCATCCTGCTACCAAACAGAAGCCCTGAGCAGGCACGGACAGATCTACAAGATTACTCCCAGAAGTAGTTTACCTAACACAATATTACAGCATATTCTGCTACAAGAGAGTTCATTCTCTACCTGTAACAAGGTCTACGTACAAGGCACTTGATATTTCAGTGGAAGGGAGAAGTTTACAAAAATGGACTATTTTCCATAACCACTGCAGCTTTATCTACTCTGTCAGATTTCCAGAATATTGTGACAAATTTTATGAACGTTTGTTTAAAATCTCCCTCTCTCTCTCTTCATCCATATGAACCATGTGGCGTTTTGCCTTTTATTAAGTCATAGAAAGACATCCTATGACCTGGTTTTCATATAAACCATGAAAACAAGTTTACATCTAAGCTCAATTAAGTGTCCAACTATTTTTTAGATGCCCTTCTGGGAAAACCTAAGACTTTTTTTCCTAAGCACGCTCCTAGAAGACAAAAAGTTGGGATATCAAAATTTGTGCCAAAATTCCCACAAGCTGTTTCTGAAAATGTGTTAAAAGTGAAGGTAATTGGTAATCCCCTAAAACGCCCTTGAATCCCTAAGAACAGATTCAGTACAAAGAAGCAGGAGGTTCTGAGCCCCATTCACAGCCAATGACAGGAAACACTACTGTGCTTTTTCTTCAAAAAACCCCAAACAAACAAACAAAACCTGATTGTGGCTCAGCAAATCTTCCACAGATCATTTCCCACAAACATTTCTCAACTCCAGCTTCCCAAACTGTAAAGTCAGAATAATGTTTACCAACAGAAGCATTGAGGCTATAGCTGTAAGAAATCTTGTAGATGGCAAGTTGCCTGAAATTTCAAATGATTAAATGACATTGCACAAAATATCCACATACTCCTTCCTTCATATTTGTGTTTGGATACCTGCTCATGGACTAGAAGGGCATTTTGCTCTGAAAGCCTTCTATCATGTTTAACTGAAGAAATGTGTAACACTTCTCCAAAATTTCATATAAGCGCATACAGAAAACTATTAAAAAAAGACAACCAGGAATTTGCAAAGCAGCTTACTTTATAATAGGAAAATAATTCCTGGAACTGGAAATACAGTATTTTCATAGTACCATCAATCATCAGAATCCAAGAGTCAGCCTCATCGTAAACCTCTTGACATTTTAATCCAAAAACAGGCTAAAGGGAAAGATTTTTTTAAAAGCAAAAATTAAAGGGTTTATTTCACAATTTCTTGGAAAAACATTTGTAGCTATACCTATTAAAAAAAAAAAAAACAAACAACCCAAACAAAAAAAATCCCAACCTTCCACTCTAACACTGCTTAAGAGTTTCAGCAGTTAATTTTTTCCCCTCATCATCTTCCTGAATAGAAGGCACACACTAACATAACTTCCAGAATGGTAATCATGCTCCACACTGCAGAGCAATTTAAAGGGACTTACCTGAAACTAGCTACTCATTAAGATTAAAAAAAATTGCTTCTTAAATTCAGTGCATTACACGGTGTTATAAGAAATCAAGAAGTTTAGCTGAATTAGTACGGAAGACTCTCAAAGTGCAGAGAACTATTAAATACAAACAACATGAAAGGAAGGATCAGACCAAGCCCTAGGATGTCTCGTTTAGTCTCTGCGTATGCTCCCCTTGACTAAGACAAAAGGCTTAAGAAATACATTATTTCTTGGACTCCTACATAAGTATATTGTAGCTACTTTTGATTAATACAGGTGACTGGAGAGTCACTTCTTTCTGAAGTCCTGGCTATAAACAAGTACATTAAAATATTGGACCATGTGTGCATTAAGCTGCAGTTTCGAAGGGTTGAGAACTGAGTGAAGTCAAAAAGAAGTTTTCGTAACAGTTGTTCTTCCTGATGACATGAGATTTACTCCCAAAGTTCCCCTAGAGCCAACACAAATTTATGGCTAACCATCCAGATGCAAAATAAAGCTGATCCAAAAATACCTGACCATTTTTAATTAAAACGCTTTTGCTTTCCTTTTGAGGAAAATCATTTTTTAAAACCTCTGTGAAACATGGAGTTTTAGTCAAAACTATGTCTTTTGCCATACAGACAAGATAGAAGCATCAAAATCAAACTGCAATTAAGAAATAGGCTACAATGGATTACCAAAGTACTTCTAAAAGAAGAATTCACTGTCTGAAGTATTATCAAATGAAGAAACTGGAAGCTCACGCATGTAGGTGTATTTAAGGAAGGTCTGCATTTGATTACTCAGAGGAATCTCGAGATACATGAGAAATTAGACTATCATTTCAAAAGACAGCATTTTTAACCATCTGTTCTGCAAGCTAGTACTAGTAAACATTTTTCTAAACAAATAATTCAAATAATTCTATAATTTAGTTGGCCCAACTGAGTAGCTACATTAAACACAGAAGTGGAATTCAAATGCCCATGCAGAGTCCTGAGCACATGGTGCCTATTTATCACAAATCTCAGTACACCCATAACCACAAGAGCACCGCTAGGTTTTTCCTTGAATAAACTATGAGCTGGCAGAAAAGCAAAGATAAGACAACTCAAACCAACAGAGTAGCATACACTTTTTTTTTTTTAATGTCATCACCCAGTACACTGCATATAGTTGGAAATATGCATATGAACATGCAATATGAATATACATGTTCTTTAATTGAATTTTGACAAATTATCTATTGCATTTCCAGTCTTTACATGCATTTTCAATTTTTTTTTTAAGTATATAAAGGAGAGGTCGGTTACGCTTTCTCTAGCTCATAACCTGATGATTATCATTAATTTGTGTTAGTCATCAATTATAGTGGTAGAAACTATTTAGATACTACTAAAATTTATCTATGATCCAACAGCCATGATGGTCATTAAATCATTTTTTCTTGCGTTTTGTGGTTAACTTATTCTGAAGTTTGGGGTTCAGGGATTTTTACATATGTGCCGTATTGTACCTTTCATACTGCGAGTCTTAGTCTTATCCAAAAGATGTAATCTGGGGGAAGCAGAAGACATAAAAGTGTTTAAACAGTAATTTCCAAACACATGCAATACTTTCTCCATCTAATAATTATCCCTACATTGCCAAAAAAAAAAAAACCCCACAAAAAAAAACCAAACCAAAAAAACCACCACAATGGTAGTTTACTTTTTATTCCAAAATTCCCTTTTAAGCATACGTGGAATTGCTCTTCAAGTCACATAACTTTGGACTGTATCCTGCTTTGAGAAGTGTGTCACAATTTGTTTATGCTATAAAATTAATTATGCAGGACTTCAGCTGCCTTCCCAATCATGGATAAGCCACTCTTTCTAAGAATGTGTTGTCTATTAAGGTTTTTTAAAAGTCTTATTTTTAGCTGTTTAACTGTAATCCAAGATTAAATAAATCAATTTTGAAGTATTATGCATTTTCAACTTTGATACCAAACTTCACATTTTGCCATAAAGAATCCTAATCACCATGTGTGTGAAAGAGCTTCAGCGTAAGTACAATATAAATCAAAATAGTTTCAACAAGATTCTCCATAGATATTTCATCCTGAAAATAACTCTTTCAGAAAGCTATGAAAGATAGCCTTTGATTCTCCATTGCTGGTTCAAGGGTGTTGATATCACTGTACTTTATTTTTGTCCCATTGCCAATTAAATATACTGAAATAGAAAAGTCTTTGAAAACAAAAATAAAAAACCTAGTCGCTTCAGTTTTTGATATTCACTAATTCAGCCCTTGATGGCAATCAGCTCCTTCAGCCGAGAGCGCTAACAGCACAGAATAACCTCCATCCTGCAAACCACAGGGAAACCACCAAGCTCATCACTGGGCACAAGAGCCTTTCGTACTCTAGCAAACACCCACAAAAAGACAGGCAGAGAAACAAACTGAGAAATATTCCAGCTTTATTTGATCATGCAACGTAAGTCTAGGCTAGCTGTATTAAATGGCAGACTCAAACGATTCAATGGGCCATTAAAAGTGACAGATCATGTCTGGCCATGCCTTTAGCACACCTTAATTATACTAAGTCCAAATTAATTTTCCTATCTGGAACAGAATCAAGAAACGATCAAGACCTTTGTAGCATGGCAGAACAAAGCCTACATCCCTGTTCCCTTGCCATCGACGACTAGTTAAGAACTGAGGCATTTATCTCCATGAAATAGGCTTGGGATTGGTAGCAGGGCAAAAATACAACATCAAAGTCCCTGCTCCTCTCCATAAGCAGAGACAAAAATCTTGTTCATCTAATCCAAATATTACAACCTCCTCCTCTACAACCTGGCAGTTTCAACCTTGACCCATTCAGGTACCTTAAAAAATTCCCCAGTCACACTGTCACAATCTTTTGGTGAGTTATAGCTCCAAACACTGGTGACAAAGCCACCTTCCAAGTCCTCCCAATAGCTGCTCTGTGGTTTTTGTTAGTACCTCGACATGCCTTTTCACGTTCCACCCTTCCCCAGTTACACCCTATGCTTCTACACCAAACTGAGATCCTCCTTGAAGGTGCTCCACTGTCAAGATCCTCCCCCACATTTAGCCGATCTTATACCCAATTCCCTCTCACACACATCTCCAAGGTACCACACTGCTGATATCCTCCCCAGACACCCGTCTGGTCCTACATTCAGTTCTCTCAGGCACCAACTTTGCTCCCTGCCAGCGATGGCAATGCTCACCACTGACTTCATCAAACCTTTCATGAGTGTTTTCAAGCTGCTGCTGATACCCCAAACTCAGTCCCCAAATCGGTTCTGCTGCTTGTAGCCCTCTCACTTCTTACTTGCCACTTCAATGCTGCTGCTAAACTCAAAAACTGACCCTGACACCTATTTAATCAACTTCTGTTGGCTTTTATACATCCGTCTTAAGACTGAAAACTGAATCCTTCCTTTTAAACATAACTTGAAGCTTATTTAGAGATGTGTTGTTTTACTACGGGGTATTTTAAAAATCAGTAGTCAGGACTGCCATTCAGAAAGAGGATTTACTCAAAGAAGGTTTTAAACTGACTCATCACTTTTGCCTAAGCCAATTCCTTACTGAATTAAACTTAATTGACATAAGCCACCTAAATACCCATCTGCCCTGAAGGTAAGTCAGCTTAGGGAACTAAACCGGCTGAAAACTACCCTCCCCCAAAAAAGACAAATGAAATACTGCGTAGGTTTTTTTTTTTGCTAATTCATCTTACCGGGTCGCGTAAGCACCGGTACCAGTGCAAGAGAGGGGCGAGACCATCTGGCTGGCAGGGAGGACACTGCTGCTTTTGGCAGCAGCTAACCAGTAGCTCAAGGGTGCTGTATTGCGAAACCTTGCTGAGCGTGCACGCTGCTCTGCCATGGCAGGCAGAGAGGTAGGAAAAATACCTAGAGTGTGTTTTCTTTAGCTAGCTTCTTTCAACCAGAAACAAGCTGAAGATTACTTAAAAGCTGCAATACTGGCTGGCTTTGCTGGTGAATGTGAACCGCCACATCTGCAGCAGATAAGATATTCAGGAAGTTCTATTTTTAACTGTAGGCAGAAAAGTATTAGTTTTATTTTGTTTCACCAAAATATCAACTAAATACTTCTGTTCAGCCTCACATGCAACTTTACAAAGCTCCTCCTTCTGGTAAAAACCCACAAAATTATAAACCAACATTACATTTAACAGGCACCTCTATGAAGCCTGTTAACAGGACTTTGCTATAGATAAGTTTCTAATTTTTTTTTTATTGCCTACAAGTCATTTGTTCTTATGTTTGCACAGTGCTGTCACTATATTTACATTCACTAAAAACACTAAGTTGTTATCTCTCAAACTAAACTTATCACTAGAATCCAAGCCTAACAGGGAATTTTTTCTCCAGATAATAGAACTTAAAACCCAGCCCTAGCCTTGTGACATTTCAAATCTTGCATTCTCACATGTGCAGATTATAGATTCTGAAAAGCAGACACTTCCCCCCCACACGCACTTTAGAAGATATGTTAATGCAAATACCCAATTTTCTTTTAACAATGCTTGGTGCTGTTTAATGACAATACAACCATTATGCCTATACTGACTCAGATATACGTTGATTTATACATACAAGAAATAGGAAAGTACCTTCTCCAACAGTTTCAAGCACCGACAACATCTGACAGATCACAGTTTCTCAGTTCGTAAGATCCAACCCATAGGTGAGGTGGTCAATACCATCTCACAGAACCCTTCAAGAAAAAGCCCTCATAACATGTGCCATCCCATTGCTGTAACGCACTGAAGTCACAAGTGCTAATTTAGTCCTTTCTAGCATGCACACAAATACAATAAGGCAGGTGTCTGCATTCCTTAATTGCTGAAAATACTTCCATTTAGATGTAAAAACTACACACACACACACAAAAAAAACCTTCACCTTTAACAAGACTTTAAGAAGCTTAACAGCGTTTTTTTGTTAATGAGGTTACCGTGGCTCAAGAGCTGTTTTGATGCTTTAGCACACATGCTTGCAGTTTTATACTACCTAAGCTAGATTTTTGAACTATATGTATTTTAAGCAGTAAAAACCAATTAAACAAACCATAATTCACTACTATTGTACCATAAGGAAAACCCTTCACCTTTAGGAAGAAAGAGTGGATGCCTCCCACATCTACTTTCTGAGACACTGAAAAACTACTAAAAATATTTATAATCCTCAATGATTGGCAATGTAGCATTCATTTTTAACAATGTTGAATTACAAGAAAACGTGAATGCTCATTTCATACAGGCATTGCTTTTTCCCAAGCAACGTAAATCTGACAAGAAATTAAAAGCTACTTTTTAAAAACATTTAAATCAAAGAGCTGAGATTGGGGGGGAAGCAATAATTTAAAATTATTTACCATGAATCCCTGGTTAACATTTACTTTTTATCAGAATCTATCAATCAAATGAAAGACTCAGCTTGAAAAGCATACCTAATACCAACTAACATTAATTCTAGGACACTTGCACCTAATTTAATTTTTAATCATAAGCATTTTCATGGACTTCGCTCACAATATAAAGTTAAATATCTGCCTGTCTGAAGACCTACCAGCCAGGATGAAAAAAAAAAATGAATGTATCTCCCTCCTGAAAGGCAGAGAAGTAATTTGTCATGGAATATACAGATGTGAAACTTTCAAAACAAATGACAGCTACAGCATGCCTTTAAAAACATTACTGAATTATTCTGAACAAGAACTGAAGTACAAATATGTGCAGATTGCCCCGGGAGGCTTAGGGCACCACAGCCCTTTCTTAACACCGTGTGCTGCAGCATGTATTCCCAGTCACATGCCAGGAGAGCAGTCACACAGCTGCATAGCTTTCCCATCCACGCTGTGGCTGCATCTAGGCTTGACATTTGCACAGAAAATTCAAAACATCTGGATCTCAAGTACTACTTTATGTGCAATGCTTTTAATATAAATTCTATCAAGTCCACTGTATTTACTGCTAACTTGAGGTAATCAAATGATGCAACTGCAGTCACCCAGATGCCTCAAGTGACAGAGATAAATTGGATTTCTTCCTTGCTGTGTTAAGAGAAACAACCAGATAGAGAAGCTCTCCACTTTCTAATGAAAGAATGGCTGCTCTGCCAATCTTTATGAGATACATTTAGCTATATATATTATATGTAGGTCAAATGACATATCATGCAATGGAGGCAGTAAAAATAGATGGTCATAGACAATGGGACTTCAAGCGATAGCTGACTTAAATCAGGCAAAAAAAAATTGAACTAGATAGTTTCATCTAGAGAGCTAAAGGAGTGGAAAAACTACTTCGACATTTAATATATCTTACTATTAAAAACATATCATATTTCTGGTTTCAACTTCTGACTATCAGATATTATTATAAATCTACTAAACAAAAGAGCTCTAAAGTCTCCGATATCATCTCTTTTTATGAACAGTACTCAAACTACTTCTTAAACACCTTTCAACTGAATAAATTCAGCTCTTTTGCTCTCATGGGAGAGCGTATTTTCCAGATCCATACTAATTTAATTTTTTTTTTCCTTTACAACCATCTCCATCTCTTGTGAGCTTGGCACTGACAGCCTAGAGAGCCAATTTATAAAATCACAACCAAATTAGTATTTCAGTAGTTTTTCTCCCCTTTAAACGTTTCCAAAGCATCACTTCCAAAAATACATTTCTGTGCCCTATAGGTTACATTTTATGTTTTACATTAACAGTCTGCATCACAGTCAGATAAAGCATGTGATTTAAATCTGTCCAGTCATCATAATATTTTCAGAGGGAATATTAAAATGACGATCAATAATCACTTTGTTTTCCTCCCATTCCACAAATACTATTAGTTCAAAACAAAATTGTGAGTTAACACAGTTGATAATCAAAATACAACAAAAAGGAAGTAGACATGAAAAGTCTGAAAACACATACGAACTTGAAGCAAACTTTCAAAAATGGCATGGTACTATTCTGTTGCCTTTATCTTTTTGATGCTTTGGAATAGACGTATTTGAATTCTAATACTGAATGACACTAATTGCGACTCTTCGTGCAGCGGTTTAAGCCAGGCCCAGAAAAATACTATTTGAGAGAAATGTTTATTTAAATGCTTCTTCTGATTGTCTTTGGGTTGCTGAGTAATGTCAACTGGAGAGAGACATTCCAATACTCTAGCAGATAGTCTTTTGCCTTGACAAAGAGGCCCCCACCTTTCTAACCATACCACATGCTGGTGTGCCAAAAGATCCTTTGCCTCACTAGTGAGAGGCACATCTTCCAATTTTGGCAGAAAACTTTAGAAGCGATTCTCATCTACTTCACCGCCCTCTGATCTGGCCTCAGAGTTGCTCCTCTCCACATATCAAATAAGGCAAGAAAATACATGAAAAAGTAGACTGTCGCTAAAAATGCTCTCTTAGTACAAAACCAGAAGTAGTTAAGCGACTCAAGTCTGGAATTTTCTAGCTTTGTGTATTTGACAGGACTATTCTCTTGATTTAAGCTTCTTACTTGCAGTCTCCTACTCCTTTATAAAACCAAACTGGGGAAAGAGAAATCGCATCGTGCAGCATCACAGTGGCACGTGGGTTTAACACTTCGCTTTGCCACTTGCCATAACAGAGGAAACAATAGTAGTAACGGTCTGTGTTTGTCCTACCCTACAGAGAGAAGAGGCGAACTGGGTAATACAGACATTTGCTAAAAGCAAATAAATGATGAGAATGAGGAGCCCTGAAATAGTTCAGCAAAAAACAGCCATCACTTCTGGACTTTTCTGCCCATTACTCACTTCAGCATTTCTACTCTGCACCCCTAGTAACATAGATACCTGCCTAGTGACTTTCTCAAGCTGACTCCTTGTTTCAAGCCCATTAGCCTTTACTGCTTATTTCCAATCTCTACATTCTGATTTTTCATCAGTCAGTCTCCTTGTCCAGCATGTCTTACACTTCCTGACCCCGATCCTCACATTTCACACATAGTTCTTGTATTTCACCTTCCAATTATCTTCCCTTCTTCACCTAGACTTTGCAAGCTGCATGCTTCGGACTCTGAAGATTCCTCATCCAAACTCAGTGCTCCTTCTTTTCCCTCAGGGTTCCCTGTACAGCCAAGAAAACAGTGACACCCTCACACCCTGAACCCTCACCAGACCGGTTTCTTCTTACCTGTTTTTCCCTGCCCTACTGGTTTTCAGTCCAGTTCCTCTACTTTTTTCTTCCCAGGCTTCAGGTGCCATCCTCCTTCTCCCTACCCCCAGCTCCTGATTGCTTTGCTCTCCACAACCTACCGAAATTTCCCCCACTCTGTCAAATTCCAAGGCCAATCCCACTTGTTCCCACACTCCTTGTTCCAACCCACCTCCTCTCCAAGGCCAGGGTTTTCCTCCTGTGCTCAAATTAAGCAGCTTTTAGGTCTCAGAATTAAGATGCTGATGAGGACACAGGACAGAAAAACTCCCTGATTTCAATTAACCTACCAGCAGTCCAGCTTGCAGGAAGTTTCTGCAAACGCAGCTGCTAAAATCTAAGTCTTTACCCAGCCCATACTGATTTTTCAATGCCTCCCAAACTGGCCCAAATGGATGATTTCTCCATGCAAAAACACTGCTACACCTTACAAGTTTAAAATCCTCCAAAACAAGATGATTTAAATCTTCAAACAAACAAGACAACTCACATTAAGGAGCCAAAAGAAACACTCCCTCTCCCCTAGCATTGTTCCAAAAAAACAACACTGCATTTTAGCTGAAGTTTCCACATACAACAGATCTAACAAAACTCACCAGCTTGGAAAGCTTTTGCCAAACTCCAACAGTTTTGGCTAAGCTCTAATCACTTGAAAACACAGTCTAGTAACAAACAGCAATAGTAATAAGATCCTTGGTGCCAGGAGGATCATCAATATCAACCACAAACATAGTCAGTCTTTTATAAGACCATTTACAATCCCCAGTTATTGACCAGAATCTCAATATAACAAGTACTGTGCAAACACAAGATAAAAAGGCAGTTCGCTTCCTTGAAGAACTTACAATCTATTAAGATAAAAGACGACTACTACCGAGAGATGAAAACACGCACTGAATGGCTCCATTCTAAGATCTAGAGGATCTGCTAGACAACCGTCCATAATCTATTCATTACAAACAATCCACACAGATCAACACGGTATCTTCCCCAACCTAACCACTGATTTGATACCAAAGATAAGATGCTTCTCAAATCTGCTCATTTTATCACTCTTCTACTATTCTCCCTCTTTTTGCTTCATTTATTCCACTTTTTCTTACCATAGAAAATCATAAGGTATCCATTTCTGAGTCCTTTATCCCCTCTCACTCTGTATTATTCTGACTTACCTCCCTTGCCCTCGTCAACTTCTCTTTCCCAAACTCCAAAATCCTTTACAGAGCACATTTCTCCTCCCTCAACTTCTCCAATTAGTATTTCCTTCTCTTCTTGGCTTCAACGGGAAAAACGTTGGGGGGGCAGGGGCAGGAGATTTTTTTTTTTTTTTTAATCAAATAGCTGCTTCAAATAAAATTCACTAACCAAGCTATACAAAAGGCTGAGAAATCTCAGAGGGAATGCTGAAAAGAAAAACAAACTACTAAGTGCCAGCCACAGG
>NW_009206224.1:0-1888 GCF_000690835.1 Fulmarus glacialis | reverse complement strand
AAGAGGAGCCTATGGGGATGCTTATGAGACTACTGCCCACAGGAAAGCTTGGAGGTGCTGATTCTCAGAGCCCTGATCAAGCGCAGCACAGCCTGAGGTCCCAGAGTTTTGTCCGATTCCTCCTGGATAGAAACGAAACCACTCAAACACAGAAATGTGGGGCTGATCTCTGTCACTCTATGCCAAACTCAAAATGCTGAGGTACGTATGATACAAGTAGGTTATTCTGCCCTCCACTTTTTCAACTTCTTTTTGCAAAAATACAGCTTCATTACCATTTCCCTGCTGTTCTGACCCTTCTTTCTCAAACTTTGGCGGAACACAACTAACCTGATCCTTTCCTACTTTGCTACTGCCCACGGGAATCTGAATAGCTGCAATGAAAACCAAAAAGACTGGTCACTGTCCGCTATGCAGAACACAGACATCTCACTAAACAAGAGTAGTCTATTCTCAACCAGAGATTAACTCTGCAATCATAAAACTAGCTCCTGCTACTTGAATTTTATAAACTACTGATACCTGCTCATGAAAACATCATGTCTTTTCTATCTGCCCCAATGTAAATGTCTCAATCTCTTGCTTTACAGCCTGTTCTTACCCAATGTGAAAAATAAATCTAAGATTAAACATTAATGTCAAATATTTAGACAAATTTTCAAGCATTGTATGGCATTTCAATTATTTCTTCAAAACATAGTCATAATTTTAGCAATACCATTTAAGTTGAATGGTAACTCAATTTAAACACCGTAGTAAATGGCTAATCTTTTTTGATTATTGTCTGTATGCAAGATACCCCAGAAGAAGAAACAGCATACCGTCTGAAATAATGGAAAGGATGACATGCAGAGAAGCCACAGACACGTTATTATGTCACCAGTTACCTTTAAAACAGCATATTACAAGTAAGCTAACATTAAAATGCATATACATGTTGTAGAAAAATGTGCTCTCTAAAGCATACTAACAAATATTTAATGCCTCAGCAAAAAAAAAAAATGTGCATGCATAAGTACGTCTAAATAACGAGACAAAAGATCTTGATCTGGTAGGTAAACATTTAGGCTATTTAAACAGTTATGTATCACTGTGCAAGACGGCAGGAATCGCTCAAATTACTGCAGTCTTTAACCCAGACTGTGCTTAAATGTTTCTGTGGCCTGCTTAACATTCCAGGCATACTTCTGGCAAGGTAGCTCTGGCTGAGGTTCAAACTGTCCTTGTCCAACTTTCACTTACTATAAAAACATTGTTTAATATAGAAAAGTATACACAAAGACATGTGTTTCTTATTTCACAGACACCTAGAATACTGACACTTGCGTTCACTAACTCTGCGTGGAAATTTTTAGGCGAACGCTTTCAAGCGAGGTTGTATTTACCGGGCAGTACCCGCTACAGAGAGTCCACGCTTCCACCAGTTTTAAGCTATGACGCTTAAATATTGCTTATAATGCAATTCTACTGAAAAACATAAAACCTACCCGTATTTATTCACCCTAATTAAAATGAAAAGGCCTAACCCAATCTTACCATGCACCGCCAGGCCTGACAGACGTAAAAACGCTATCCCGAAACAAGGCAGCAGACGGGTAATTTGTAGCAGACCGCGTATTTGTCAAATTAACTGCAGGAATTTACCGGTTTGCTTACCTCCACGCAGCGTTATCTTTTATGAGGAGGTAATCTACCAAATTACTTCAGCATGCCTCCAGCCTGCTGCTGCCAATTAGTTCAGCCCGGCTAATAAATCAGGATGGCCAAGCCATTCGGTTACAGTGGGGCTAGTCCAGTATTTGAGGAGTATAATCAGAGGCAGTACGTTCCTCTCCGCCCCATCTCCCCACACGCAGACACAACACTCGGTCTGAGCACCCACCACGGG
>NW_009206223.1:123885-125647 GCF_000690835.1 Fulmarus glacialis | reverse complement strand
GGTCTTTTCCAACCTTAATGACTCTATGACTCTATGATTCTGTATTAGTTATTGAAAGTGTGTCCGGGCTTTTGTTTCATGGAGAGGGTGCCATCAGTGCAGTGGTAGGGAATATGATTTTCTCACCTGCCCTCTGGACTGTGCTGGGCACTGAGATACTAAGATACCCGAGATATGGGAAGGTTTCCTTTTGTTTGTAAAAGAGAGAACACTGAGGTCTACCTGATAATAACATGACCTGGGTATTTAAGATAAGAAGGGCAATATCTACAGTAACCATGTACCTAAATTAGCTGTGAATGCCTCCAGGGCAGTGTTGGTGTAGAGGTTGCACCTTTTAAATATTGCGTGTATGAATCACTAGATGTGACTAGAATCACTAGATGTGTATGAATCACTCGAAAAACCAGATGTGTATGAATCACCAGAAAAAACGATGGCTAAAGTGCTCACATAGATGATGTTTACTCACACAACTTTCCGTCACCTCTTTCCTTCATGGAGACATGGTTTTTTTTCGGCTACATGGGTATAATTTGCACACTGAATAACAAATCAGGGAGAGTTTTGGTGTTACAGAAGATTTGTGCTAGATAAACACTACACATGTATACAAGCGAGTATCTGCCACTTCTTGTTCAACTTCAGGTTAAATAAGAATTGATGTTGCACCTGGAGAGGATGGGACTTTCAAATTTCAGTGCAATCAAAGTTTTTAGCAGACTGTGGGCCAGATAGCATGCTACCGGACCCTGTTAGAGACTGAAGGGAGAAATCTTAGTTGTTGATGGAATTTTGCTTAAAGGCAGCAGGATGGTGATTCCTAAGGTGTTACAGGAAAATGTATAGGAAGAGACACATGAAGGTCATTTAGGGATTGGAAAACCTCAGAGAAAGGCCAGAAATGCTTTTTACTGGCCTCAAATAACAATCACACTGAGGAAGTTGTTCAGGTCTGTCTCTGGTGCCAGAAATATAAACCAAGTTGAAGTGGCCTGTGTTGGTGGTATAGGAAAACTGGCTCCTGAAGCAAAGTAGGTGGGTTTGTTTGCCTTGGCTAAAAGAAGCTATGTATGTGTTCTAGAATATAATTCTGCTTTTTATGTGATGGCTTTACTAGAAGATGCATCTGAGTAGGAGACTCTGTACATTGATTGCACTTTCATTGGATATGGTAGGTATAGCATGATCTGACTGAGCCCTGGTTTGATCACCACTTAACTGCAACCACCAGTCTCCAGGCTGGTACAAGTAGATGCCAAAATAATAAAGCATCTACTGAAAAGGATTGTAGGGTCAGATTCTGGCAGATATTTAGCACGGCAGAAGGGCAGAGTGGAGCCACTGAAGGATGGGGTTGTCTCCACTGACATAAAATAACACTGTATGAAGCATCAGAAGCAAATGGTAGCATCACCAGAGGTTTGCAGAGTGTATAGCGAGTCAATGTGATGAAACAAAAACTTGTGATTTGAGACCCCTGAATCGACACCTTTTTGTTGAAAAGAAATGCCCACTATGTCTAATATTTCATATTCACCATGATGACAGTAGGCAGTGGTGTCGATTTAGGCCAACACATCCAGAAGCAGGGAATAGGCAAACACTCCTCCCAGCACCCAGAAGGAGGAGAGCAAAGGCGAGCGTCGTAGAATCAGGCAGCTGAGCAGGCAAGCTGCCTGACCCAGGCCAAGCTAACGCACGCCAATTTTACAAGGAAGATGGGGTGTGATATGTTTGTTGGGTGTGTTGTGTTGTGGGT
>NW_009206223.1:107213-123854 GCF_000690835.1 Fulmarus glacialis | reverse complement strand
CAGGAATTCGCACATGGGATAGGGAAGACCTCTCTCAGACTCCCGGGCTCCCACTGTTTTCTGAACAGCTCAATGCTTATGTCTTGAGGAAGACATAAAACAGAAACCTAGTGCTTACCTAGCACAGGCTGCTGCTGCTTCTTGCAGCTTCTGGCTTTCAGCCACTTGTTCTGATGTCTCCTTCTCTGAGAGCTCTTTCCACAGAGGGCAGATCATTAGCGATTGCTATTCTGCTGAGCCTCAGGCCATTGAGTGTTTTGGTTTTAGGTCGATTCATTATTTGACTAGAGCATGTCTGGTTAATGGCAGTGCCCAGATAGTCCTGCTCTCTCTGGAGACACTTGTCTGATGGGTCTAATGTTTTCTTACTCAGGGTGCTCACTGATGCTGAAACACTGTTGGTCAGGCTTCATCTTTTATCCTGCAAGAGGTTGCCTTTGGTTGCAAGAGGCTGCTGAAACCTGTCCCTGGGTGCTTGGCAGCTGGGAGCCGCTCTGACATGCAGTCGAAGGCTCTGGTAGCACCACAAACCCTACATTTTTCCTTCATACTCTGTTCAGGTATTTTTGTTGGCACAGAAGTGACAACAGGTGCAAATCAATATAAAGAAGCATATGGGAAATTTCTGGTTCAGTGGAAGGTTTTCTTGCAGAAAATGTGTCGGTGACACTGCTAATTAAGATGTTACTCTCATCTCATGCACTGTTTGCCTGTATAATGAGTTTGAAGGAAACTTTAGCGTCTAAACATATGGGCATAAGTATGGGAAGCAAAGAGGTTACGTGTACCAATACAGAATGATATGGACGATGTTTAAAGCCAGTGGGGACAGCAGACTTGCTGGCTGCCAGCAGGCTCTACTTCTGAGGAAGCAACAGAGTTGTGATTTTTTTCATTCTCAGCAAAATTAAAACACTGTTGGAAATGGAAACGCTTTTGTTACAGGATTACGAGAATCATTAATTTCCCAAGTTTCATGATTTTTCTGAAGCTGCGCATGATCTTTCTATGGGGAAGGGCATTTGTGTGAGTGAACAGGGGAATGGAAAGGAGTATGACAACTGGAAGTAAATTCCTCACAGGAATGTGAGGAGTCAGCCATAAAATTGTATTTCCCCTCAAGACCGTAAGGCTAGATCTACACGAGGTTATAAGACAGGTCCCAGATCATGCATGCTTTGTACAGACTTCATGTACAGGCTTTATTTATCTATTTTATCTAGGTCTGTTGTCCTACTTGTTTAGTATCAGCATGATATTAGTCTTTCTGACCTGGAACTTTCCTAGTGCTGCAAAATCTGGTCCACTTTTAAAAGGTGCAGTTTGTTCAGGACAGCAGATTTTTGTCTGATGTTTAACTTTGGTATTTGCTATCATAGGGCCATATCCCTCACCTACCTGTTAAATCCATGCTTGGTTAACCACTTACCTGAGCAGTATTTTATCATCCTTCTTTTCAAGTATTAAAACAGAAAGACTAAAAATACTGCTTTTTTAACAGTATCAACAGACTTAATTTTTCCTTCACATAAAGGACAAGCTGAGACTGATTTTTTGCTTCCAAACACAAAAAGCCATCTTTCCCCCTGAAATTTAGCAGTCCTATATTTCTCCTGAAGTCTTTGTTTCCTCTTATCTAATTTTTCATTTCATAACTTTGAATTATTATCAATTACTATCTAGTCTTCCTTAACATCATTTCTTATCTATATATTTTTAATTAATTACCTTTGATTTAGTGCTGACTTGACAGTAAGGTTTGGTGTCTTTTTGGCTGAAGTTGTTCCCTCTCCAGAATGAATCATGGCTCCTGGGACATTTAGTAAGCTTTACCTAAAGGAGTCTCAAACTCCTTTAGACATTGATTTAAATGGAAGCAAGACTGGACTCAGCTGTGGCTCTCTTGGTTTACCCTCATGATTGTTTTATTTCTGAGCACAGAAATGGCACCTTTCCCATCATTGCCCATTCACAAGGGATGAGAGAGAAGCAGAAAAGGACAAAGCAGGATATGAAGGGCAGACGTAGGAAACCTGAGCTCACTTCCTCGCTCTGCTTCAGGCATCCTATGATATGTGGGGAAGTAACATTGACCCTCTGTGCTTTCCTTCCTGCAGGATGGAAATAACACTACGTTGCCTCCAGTGAGGGGCATTGTGAGAAGAAATCTTTAATGACCATGAAGTGCTTTGAAAACACTATGATGGGGAACAGGTAAACAAAACATCCAAAGGAGCCGTTTCTATGCTTCTCTCCAGTCCTGACTTAGTGACATTAAGCGTCAGTCTCCATGCACAAAATCAAGTCTTTTGACTCTGGTGGCTGTGCATGGAAGGCAACGGGTGGGAGTTTCAGTGCCTCCTTTCTTCTGTGGCCTCTCCAGGGATCTCGTCTTGTCCTTGGAGGCTGTCCTCTGGGGTTGGTTACTGTTTGCTCCCTGAAAGCTTCTGACCGGTGTCTTCTTTAGGGCTGCAAGTTGTTTGCTACCCACCCCACACCCCCCCATATTTTTTTGTGTTCCATTTCTGTTTTCCTAGTACCATCTCTTTTTAGGCTTTTTATTTTTTCATGTCTCCAGCATTATCTTTTTTCGCCCAGCTGCTGATCCTCTCCCACATGTTGCTTATGAAGGGGACAGAGCATGTCTGTTCATGCGCTGGTCACCACTTGCTGCCTCGAGCAACTGCTCTGCTGCGCTGCTGGGGCTGTACCGCAGCGTAGCCCCCCTTAGTGCGAGATGCTGGCTCTCCTCACTCGTGTATGTGCAGACAGGCACTGTTTCCAGAGCCGTATACATTACACGAGTTCGTAGTTGCACACATATGGCTTGCACTTCTGTGCCGGAGACGCTGTGTGTTACCAGCAGGCTACCCCAGTGGTTAAGAGTGTGGGGACGTGATGAACTGATCCTGGTTCCGAATAACTTACTTTCTGGTGTGTCTGGGAGGATGTTTAAATCGAGGTTGAGTCCATAGATCCCATTCACTGGTAGTTCCCCAAATACATATACCAGCACAGCTGTGGCTGTGCAGCATGGCCGTGTGCGGGTGAAGCTGGGATTGCTCCCAGATACCCTTTTTTATGAAACCTCAGAGCACTAGAGGTTAGATAACCACTTTCGCTTTTGTCACTTCCTTAATCGCTCTTCTACCCATACGCATTACTTGGGCATTTTTTGGCTTTAAACCATTTATGGTCCTCTCTGGACTAAGTGCCTTTCCACTCCATTTATGTCACAGCAGGACACTTCATAATCTCAAGTTACATATTTTTCTCTGCTACACCAGTGGTGTGGGTGTAATTTACACCCATCCGACAATTTACAGCAATTCTCTTATTGGCATGGATTCAGCTCTCAGCTAATCAGCGCATCAGATGCAAGCACAATTCCGAAGTGTTTGCATGGAGATAAGGGAACCAATGTTGGGTCATTATTTCAGTAGCCCGTTATTGTGAATATAATGTCATATAACATATAAGGAAAAGTGTGATGTGTTTTAACAGAGAGTAAAAGACATAAATTGTATACAAAATACTCTCAACATAAATTCCTTTTTAACTGCTCATCTCACTCTTACACAACCGCGGGTAACTTGACCTTCTTAATTGCCATATTTACAGTAGAAATTTGATACTGGACTGATTGCAAATGTATTTCTAATGGATTTTCCCCAGAGATATTTCAATAAAGTCTGGTGAGAATCTTTTCATTGTTTTTTGTATTACTTATAAAAATGTTCTTCGTAGAAGCAGTCAGTTTTAACAAATGATCGTCCGTTTGCCTTTTTTTTGCTTTTGATTTCCTTGCTGGACTTCGTGTTCTTTGGAATTTCTTGTAATAATAATAGTATGAAGAGTTTGTTCCAGGAGACTTCTGTTATTTTGAAAAAGTGACCCTAAATTTAAGCTTCCCGTAGTTAATGGGGCTTTCAACTCAGGACACCTTTAAGATGACAGTCAATCAGCCTGAATAAATAAGTAAAATAAAATTAATTAAACAATGGAGGGGAAAAAAAGGATGTTTGCAATTCTGAAGTTCGTTATGCCTCAAAACCATTAAGCCCTGTGGGTGCGAATGGCAGCATTGCCTATCTGTGTTAGTGGTTGCACTGGTTCAGCTGGTAGCTGTGATACAGGGGAATGCCCCAGTAGAAGTTGGGGCCTGATGGAAATTTGTGCAAATCATAATTCTAGGAAGGTGTTGCTTGGGGATGTTGACAGATTTGACACCGCAGCCGAAAAGAGGGGATGGGGGCCTATCAAAAAAGCAGTAACGATCAGCAGTAGAGGGATGAGATTAGGACTTCGAGGAGGATGGAAAGAACCCAAAAGGGACCAGAGAGGGAAAGCTTTGTGGGACCTCTTGGAAAATAAAAAGAACAGAAATATGAAATTGAAAGCTATAGGAAACCTTAGAAACCAAAGAGTGAGACAGCGGAAAGCTGTGGATCTCGCATGGGAGAAGTCATGACTTCTGAGGCAAGGGACAGTGATTCCAGAGAGGTGGATGGGAAGGAAATGAAACGCATTTGGAGGTGAGCTGCGGGACCTGAAGGGGGGGAATTGCAGCATTAAGACACTGTTCTGCCCCCTTTGAGAATAAGGGGCTGAGTTTGTCCTCATCAACCTGATGAAACAGTTTTCCGCTACTGGAAGCTCTGCGGGAGCCTTGTGGTCTGACACCGAAAAGAGTCAAAGCTGTGCAGAGGGAAGGAAGCTATTGCTACTGGAAAGCAGCGAGGCACCTAGGTGATCTCTAGCTGTTACAGACTAAGCCTATGCGGGGCCAAATTCTGTTCTCAGCTTGCCTAGTAAAATCAGAAAGTTTACCAGTTTCCCTGACAAAATTCCCTCAGGCTTACATGAGCAACATAACTGTGTCACTGAGACCAGAGTTTGGCTCTGGTGCCAGCAGTGAAGAGCTCATACTGAACCTCCAACACGGAGAAATTAATTTAGCTGAGTTGCATGCAGCTTCCAAACAGGGTATAAAAGAGAGTGAGAATTACAAAAATTACTTGATATATCTGGCTATAGATAGGAATGTGCTCTGTTGTAAGAATTTTTTTCAGAATGTTTTTACTGACGTGTGTGAATCCTGCTATCTATATTAATTTATTCTTTATATTTATCATTTCTCCTAGAAAGATCCACAACCCATTTTTGTTTAAAATCCTATTATATTTCTAATCCTCTGTCTTTTTTAATCTCAGTCCACATCGTTCATGTCAATCTCAAAGAAGTCTTAACTGAGACGCTCTTGTAGGTCAAACATTGTGAGAACTTGAGGCAAAGAAAAATCATTAAGTTTGGAAACATTAAACCGCAAAAAATGTTACTGTTAATGTAATTATTACAGTATTTGAAAGGTAAATATTTAAACAACTTTGGCTGCTCTGATATTAAGATTCATAAATATTCTTAATTTTACAATATAGAGCCCAATAGAATCAGACATGCATTTCTTGAAATAAATACCTCTTTTTCTTCAGTGTAATTCAATGAAGTGTGTTCTAGGAAACATTCATACACTACTTCGCCTTTCAGAGTTGCTGGAGAAGGGAATGGTTCTTAAACATCAAGCATAATTACACATCGATCATAAGATAAATGTCTTCCATCAAATAGGACTGTCCTGTAATGAAAGCGTCTTCAAATTTATTAAGGCAGCTAGAGGGATTTCTGTAACGAGATGCTGGGATGTAGCCCAGAGCTCAACTCTGTCTATGAATGATGTTTTCCTAACTTCCAATTTTTTTTTAAGTTGTTTCAAATATAAAAGGCCAGCCCTAAAAAGCGCAAAGTGTTTGCTGGAAATGTGCAGAGCAGCCTCAGCCCTCTCTGGGCTGAGCTGCTCACAAGCTCAGTCTGGATTCAGAAACTTGGCGCTCTGCGGTAACTAGCTATTTAAATAACAAAAGCCTGTTGTGTAAAAACTGCACCGAGATATTCTTTAACCATAATAATGCTTTAAAACTTCCTTTGCGTATCTGTAAATTAAAACTATGCATCTGTTAGTAATACTTAAAGGAAGATAGGTCTATTACCTCTTGGATTTTACGAATTTTTATATGAATTTTAGCACAATTAATGAAGAAAATTCCAGGATGGTGGAAGAAAACTTTGGGATGTTTTTTAAGTGAAAAGGAAGTAAAATACTTGCATAAAGATCTGTATCTGCTGATCAGATTGCTGGCTGCTTAAGATCTAATTTAGTGTTGTTTTCACTGCAGTGTTTACTGGAACACCATTAGGAAATCCACTCAATGTCTTTGATTAGGAGCAGCCAAACAGACACCAGCAGCAAACTTTCTTCTTTATTTCAATCATTTAAGTGAAAAAATAAAGGTTCACAGAACAGGGTGAAATTACCAGAGTCCAGGATTTTCCCCCTCCCTTTCCCCCTCCTTTCAGCTAGGGGTTGTGATCATATTTTCCGTTTTCTGCAGTCTTAGATTAATGGATAATCTTGGCTCACCTAGGACTATACGCTGGGTATTTCCTTCCCTGCTGACCATGTCATCTGGTGTGTTTGTGCAGTCCTGCTGTGACTTGCTCACATGCTGGATAAACAAACTTTTTTCTCATTTTCTTTCTTCACTCTCATTTCCCGCGCTCTCCTTGTCTTTGAATGGTCCCTTTAACTCTGCTAGAGCTCTATAATGGATCTATACATACTGTTGTAAAGCTTGGTATTGGATTATAACATTGCCACATGGCAAGTGTCTTGCACTGACGGTATTACCTTTTCCCGCCCATATTTGTAAGCAATTCAGCAGGCAGCAAATGGTTCATGATAGTGGGTCTTGTTCATGAAGATCTTCTCTCTGAGAATCTGGATCAGTTTGGCAGTAAGTTAGAGGAAAGTAGCTCCTAAAGACAAACCCAACCCCAAAACCGTAGGAGTGGAAAACTCCTTGGACCGTTGCCATTTTTGAAAGGAAGAATATGGGTCAGTGTTCATGCTTAAGGATAGATTGGATAGATACTGTGTGTTAGGAGGAAGTATGCTTATAAAGGATTTTCCATAGTTATAAGCTAAGCATAAAAAATAGAGTTATTCTACCCTACAGCAGTATAAATTCAGCTGCTTGAAGAAACTCTAAACCGGTGACACTGGTCATGCAAGTTGCCTCGTCATGTTCTGTCTTTCTAAAAGATTAAAAAATGCCAAAGAAGGAGAGATTGTCAGGTTATTTAGAGTAAAGTCATTATCTTAGCAATTTTTTTCCCCTTGCTCCCGAGGCTCCTTCCTGTCTCTGAGTTAATAATGTTTTTAAATTTAAGAAACTGATTGTGACAGATGGCTCCTACGTACAGTTGTGTGCGCGCGTGTGGATGTGTGTGCATACATACGCTTGTGGTCCTTCGAAGCATATAAGGAAATGTGATTTTTGCATTGCGTGCTTTACTTGGGTAAGAAATACAAAACCAAGCCAGTGTCAGCTGAACATTATTTTTATGGCTATATCATATCACAGGTGAATGTGATTAACAGGGAAGGTGTCAGTTCAGGAACCTGAAGGCTATACATTTTCTGTACAGCAAAGAGACAGTGTAAGGACCAGAAAGCATAGCTGTCCTGCACTGACTCGCTGCTTGTTTTAACTTTCTTTAGGGACTTAGGAGAGCCTGGCAGATCTCTTCTGTTTCAAGCTACGCCAGGTGTGCTTTGGTGGCGAATCTGTCAACGAAGATGTTACTAAGAGGTAGGTTTTGTAGTGCCTGGGAATAACCAGCGAGGAATGGAATAAATGCCACTGCTAAAAAACTGCTGCGTGGGGGTGTCCGCTAATTTGCGAAAGACGTCGGTCACATCTGGACAAGCAAGTCAGATTTTGTGACTTTAACTGGGAAGCAGGTGATTCCCCCTCCAGTCCCTGCCGTTCCTTGGTGATGGTAGGGCTTCTTGTTTTGAGCGTAATGGTCATGTGAGAGAAAAGAAATGTACATTGATTAGGGTGAAAAAGAAGGACCTCTAGCCTTGCCTGGGAGCTGTAGTCTTTCAGCAGTTTGATAGATACAGTGGTGATTTTCTTAAACTTCAGGGCTGAATTTTTGGCTGTGTTTCAAGTTTTAGAAAAATAGTAATTTTGATTTGGAAATCGCTTGACAGAGTTGTCCCAACGCTCTGAGTGGCCCTCCCCTGTCCCCAAGAGCCCTTTTTCCCCTCACATAATCTCACCAATTACATTTTAATTTAAACTTGAGGCCTGGTCTTCCACTGCCAAAGTCAGGGGAAGCTTAGCACTGACATGCAGACCGAAACCCTGCGTGTTGCAGCAGTAGGTCTTATAAATATTTGCATGTATTAAATTGTTATTTATGTATGTATAATTAATATGCAATGCACCTTTATTAATTATAGTTTCAGGAGACAAAATCTGTTCCCAAGATTCGTATTACCCTTTTAATCCATCTGTCTAAAGCAGGTGCCTGAGCTTAAGTCCAGAGAGGTCCCAGAAGACGTGTTCTTTGATCTTACATCGTCACAAGGTATACAGATCTCAATTTTCAGATTATTTACTATGTTTTCTTTATTGAATAATGTTCCTCATATCTCTCACTACATCAAGTCTTTGGCTGAGTTTATGGTTTCTTTTAAGACGCGTTTATGTTTTATTTATGTGATTTTCTTTCAATATTGTTTTAGCAATTTTGGTAATGACATTATGAAAGACAGAGACAGGAATCGTCCCAGCAAGTTCTGTCAGTCCTGCACAGATTGGTTTGTGCTCCTTAGTCCAGACCTAACAAACACACGTGTGGGTAATCTCAGTCCAGAGCAGAAACCAACACGCTTATAGCATATGACAAAATTCTTGACACTGACGGGAATGACTTTCTGCTCCTATTTACTGTTGTCATATCAAAATATTTTTACAGTATTTGGTAGGAATATTTTCTGTGTGAGATGAGCAGATGCAATCATATTTATTCAAAGGTATAAAAACCCCTCTCCTTCATAAAATAAAAATTATATTAAAAAAACAAACAAACAAACCAAACTAAGGCAAAAAGTGTATTTTTATAGATTTTGGGGTTTTTTCCAAACTACTTTCTTCACAAGTCTTGGAGAATCATTTTCTACACAAGATTTTCATCTTAAAAATAACTCTCTGACTTCATTCTGACAGAAACATCCTCTAACGTGAACCAGGCTTCTTCAGGAAGGAAAGGAGTGTTTTGGGGAAAAAAATGCTTCCTGGAAAAAGCTAATCAGTATAAAAGGGAAATGGTCAGCAGCATCTGTGTAAATTTTGAGGAGAAACTGAAGTAATCCAAGTGTGTGAGATATTTTTCAGCAACAGGAAAGGACGTTATTTTCCTCAGGCACGTGCACTGTACTTCTTGCCTCTCCCCTGGGGAAGCTGTTTTGCCTTTTTTTTCTTTTTTACCTTGAAAGATTTGAAAAGGAAAAAAAATAGGAGAGAGTAAGCTGTAAATTGAAAATACATGTATATTATGACCTTCTTTGTCTTTGCTCTTCAGTTAACTTTGCTGATGTTAATCAGCGAAGTAAATATGTCTGTGTTATGGATCCCCGTATTCCCCCAGCGTATGTAATCCTATAGCTTTGTTTTGCCTTTTCCTCGGGACCTGTAAGATGGTTAGCCGCGGCGGATATGGCAACCGCAGGTTTACTGCGCACTCAGGCATCCCTGCCACCGCGGCGAGGTCTCACGCTTGCGTTGCAGCCATAGGAGGTCTCTCTTTCATCCCCGCCTCCGGGGAGAGGAGAGTCCGGCCCTGAGGCGAAGCCCAGGTGGGATGGTGGGGGTGTTAGATGCTCCCCGAAGGGTGGAAGCACCTTCGCTGCACTGGGACCTCCTTCACCTTGTGTGAAATGTCTGCTGTAGAGAACAGGGAGAAGCCAAGGGGATGGGACAGATGAAGGAAAAAGGAGACTCTCAGAGTCTCAACAGCACTGTCGAGATTTTGGCCGTGACCTCTGGAAAACCCGGAGGTAAAAACCCCCACTCTGGTGAAGTGACTGTCTTCCAGCTCTTACCTGGTGTGCAGTCTTGAGGAAGTCACCGATCTCGGCTGCTTCTCCCCACCGCTCTCCTCCTCTGCCGCATCTGCTCTGACTGCAGACCCTGTAGGAGCGGGACAGTCGCTCCCCGCAGATGTAAAACACGTTGCAAAGGTGGTTCTGTTCTCCTGCTGGTGTACGGTTGCCCCCCGACCTGGAAACAAACCTGTGCTTAAAAGAAGTGCTTCAAAACATGTATTTTAGAAATCTGAAGGGAGTAGCCAGGGGTCTCTCCGAGTGCTCCTGAGTTTGTGTCCAAAAGGGCCCAGTATTTAACTCTGCTGCTCTGGTTGTGGTTTATTTTTTATTGTCTAATCCTAGTCTTTCACACAGGAACTGAAAATTACCCAAAAACATATTTTTGAGGAAACACCATAATCGTGCAATTCTGGTTTCTATCATACCCTTGAAGGGACATTTTCTGATCCCACTCCTACCCTGGCAGGCAGGAAAGGTTTATTCTGGCTTTGTAAGCTGAAGCAGGCAGACCAGGAGAGAGATGGAAACTGCAACTGTTTGTTATACAGAATACGGTTATTTTGGTGTCTTGCCAGTAACGCTAGAATACCAACAGATGTTGCACAGGTGATTAGAGCCTATGCAGGTAAACAGAAGGAAACTATGTGGGTTATGATATGGCTGGAGTTTCTAGCCTTCAGTTAAATTGCTAGAACCCTAGATAAAATCCACTCGCCTGAAAATACCTTGCATTTGCTGTTTTCTTGGGTTGAAAATAGTTTCCTGAGGGAGGTGCTTGTAACGTTGGTAGAGGGAGCCAGATTATTTATTTTTTTTAAAATAACTCAAAGAAAATATTATCATTTTTCAGGAAGAACAACCGTTACTGCAAGAAACACGCTATTGCTGGCTTGCAGATTTGGAAAGCCAGACATATTGTATATCACTTCTGATGTGCAGTATGTTATCTGTGACTCTACAAAGGCAGGGCTAAGCCTAGGTAGGGGCAATGGCTGGCTTTGGAGGGCAGAGGTGAGCCTGGGGAGACGGGGCAGCCCGGGCTGTAAGGCTGGACAGCTTCCCCAGGCTTGTGTTTCCCTGATAAGGTTACTGCCCAGTTCTCTGCTGTGGGCCAGATGTGCTACATACCACAGTTGATCAGGCCACTGAACCAAGGTGGACGTGTTCACGTTTTCTTTTATCTATTTGTTTATGTTTATTAAGAAATAGTAAGTGGCAAACCCTGCTCCCAGATCAGAAAGTGCCGTAGCTACAGAGCAGGCACGACGCAGGGGCCTTCACCGGTGGGAGCGCTGGGTGTGACAAGACTTCCCACTCATCCTGCTGCCTCTGCAGCTGTGCATCCGCTCCGAAGCGTGAGCCTTGGATTCAGGGGATTTTCATGGCTACCGTTAATTCCAGTGGGAAATGGCACAAATGTTATGTAGAAAATTGCATGGTAGGGAACTGCTGAGTTTTATGCGTTGACTTCAATGGGGTCTTTCATACTGCTGGAAGACCAGAATCTGATCCGATGCTTTACTTTGTCTTGGATGTAACCTAAGAGGAAAAGTGGGAGACCGAACGTTACTTTTTAGGAATCTGGCCCTTCGCCTTTGATTTTATTCCAGAGCGGAAGTAGCAATGTTTGCAGCTCCCACGTTACCGGTGTGTATATCATTCCAGACAACAACTTCTTTGTTTAAAGATGCTTTTAGATGTAGGATTGAGTGTATTGAGCGCACTGATGTTTAGCCTTGGTTTTTCACCCATATACCTGCAGGTCTTTCATGGCTGTAGTCTTCTGTTGATGCATATGTTTCTGGTCTACAGGCAGTCTTTCACGGCATCGTTAACTGCAGAATGCTCTTTAACAGAGAGCCATGGGAAACACCTGCCTTCTACAGTTGCCAACTTTTTTTTATACATAGTCTTCATTGCATTGTGCTTATCTTTTATATATACATGCATATATATATATATATTTATGTATATGTATATATTTTATATACACATATACATAAATAAATACACGCGTATATATACACACACATCAATATTTCTGTATAAAGATATTCTGGCAGCTGTCATGAAATAATAATAGTGCATCAGCTAATACCTTTAATGTCCCTACTCTCAGCAATTTCATACTGTGAATTTATACAAATTCATTGTTTTCAATCATAAATTTTTAAAAAATCATCACACGTTTTAATGAGCAGCAACAGATTAATGAACAAGTGTCTACACTCCTCTGTAGAGTATGTGCATTCAGTTCTATTTTTAGGTATAATTTTAAAGAATTTTAAATTACTCATTTATTTTTTTAATTAAGGGGCCAGAGCTTTTGCTTCCATGATGCAGAATCTGGCTATATATTTTTAGGGGTAAGAGAAAAGGTTGGACAATGGCAAATTAATGTTTATTTCTGAATAAGGTAATTATTTTTGTCTTGAAACATACAGGGCTACTGTGTTAATGTGGGAATAGTCTAGTTTGTATTTTGCAGGACAAAATTGGAGATAAGGATGGGAAAACGCAAAATTGGGCATGTTAAAGCCTGGGCAGGGGTAAGCTTTGGTGAACATCTCATAGACCAAGAAAAGTTGGGTTTGTGAATTGATCTTTAAAGGAAATACTCTGCCTGAAGATAGAGAATAGGTTATCTTGGAATGGGTACTTTTGTCACTGGCATACAAACTACCACTTTTCTAGTCCTAGTGTGAGAAATAGAAAAGCATCTAAGTCGTCAGGGGAGAGCTGCAAAAGCACCAGCTCTCTGGTCCATCAAAGCAGCTGATACCCAACAGCTCTGCCGATGGGTAACTGGGGTGGTACTAACTGGCGCTGCCATGAGAAACCATGCGCAAAGCGTGTCAAAAGGACGAAAGTCACGCTGCAACTGCCATCTTGGGAAGGAAGAGAAATATAATATTCTGGTTTTTAAGTGTTACTTTTCTGAGCTGGAATAGAGAGGTCATCCCGAAGACAGGGGGCAGTGTGGAAGAACGCACGAACACAAGGGTGGGGAGTATTGCGTGCCACAGAAAATTGCCAGAGTTTGTAGCAACAATAACGAAAAAGGGCTTCCTGTGTTTTATTATGTATTATGGCTTTCCAGCCAACATCGACGTTCTCCTGCTAGGACAGGCTGGCGGCCGACAGAGAGCAGCTCCTCCAGATGACTGTTTGTGTTCGCCTGTAACACGTTTCCCATCCAACTGTTCCGAGATGCTTTCCAGTTTAAATACAGCCCCACATCAGCCGTTTACAAGGAGCTGTGGCTGAACAAATACGCTTTGAGAACAAGCTGAAACCTGTAAAGTTCCTCTCCATCTTGTGAAAGCATTTCAAATGCCTCAAAAACGAAGAGAAGAAATAGCATAATTTGAGGCCTCAGAGGTGGGGTTATTTAGGTTTCCAAACACGTCTCTTGCTGCTAAGCCCTAGACACATCAAGAGATGGCGTGGATATAGTGTCTCTGAGTTAAAGCTGGGCAGCATCACGGAAAAGCTAGTGTTGAGGATAAAATATTCATAAAACAGGAGTTTGTCAGCCAGCACATTGTGAGCTGTGATTACGAGACTGTTAAAATCCAGCCGAGAAGGTCCTGTGGAAGCACCCCCTTGGGTAAGGAGAGACAGCTCGGTGAAGAAGCTACGAGCTGTCAACAGGAATAGTTAATGGAAGGGCTTGCGAGGGTGCAGCTTCCCCCGCAGATCAGGTGGTGACATTTCAGAGCCATTTCGTCAGGGGAGGGGAGTGAGATGTAAAGGCAATGATCTTAGAGCGTTGTGATAGCATTCCCTAAAGGGAGAAGGAAAAATAAATTAGATCAGTGATCTCCCTGAGCAGAGCTGCCAGTTGTTAGCGTCTCTGAAGGCAGCGTACAAGCCAAGATGACACTGCTGAAGGAAAAGGAGGAACTCATTTGTCTAGATGTACAAATGTATTATTTTTATTGTACCAGTGCTGTGGGCTCCTGTTGCAGGAGGTCAGAGCTTGACAAATGCTGGTTAAACAGCCCCTTTCTGAAGATAAGCTGTCGCAGAACAGAGCAGATAGGCAGGACTGAAAGTGTTGTTTTCCTCGAGGTAGTATATGTGGAAGTGTCAGAGCCCCGCTGGCCGCTGCTGCTGCTGCTGCCCTGGAAGAGGGGTTGGCAAGAAGAGCCCTCGAAGTTTTCAAAGCTATCGTTAGGCCTTAAAATACAGTTGTAGTTTGGCGAGCACTGGTGTCCCTCATTACCCTGCAGATGCAGTATCTTACAAATGTAATCTGAACTCATGCTTTTTAATGGAGTGTATGCTACTAATCACTTAAAAATCAGCGTGATTTTTTTTTTCCCCCTTTATAATGAGACTGAGCTTTTTATTTGTATGTGGATGGAGTTTTGCCAGAAAGGCTTATGTCAAGTGGTTTCATTCAGCAACGTGAAAACTCGTGTGCTTGTCTCTGCAGGTACAGAGGAGTGGAAATCAGGCAGTTGCAAGAATGTAAGTAATGACTCTACTTCTATATGTGGTTTTTTCCAGGGAGAAAACTGGTGTATAAGTCTTTGAAAATGTGACTCAAAATGAGACAAAATTTTCCTAGCCCAAATGTTTAAGTCTGTCTTAAAACACAAGTATTGCTTTGTGGGACCACCATGCATTACTGTATAAAATTTTATGTGCAATAATCAATTATTAATTGGGAAATTGGTGCTAGTAACTTTAGTAAACTGTTCATGACTTTAAACTATCTTGATTAGAAAATCGGAAAACAGTTTGCATTTAACTTGCAACTTTAGTACCCCTTGACTTCAACGGGCTGTAGACCAGGCCCAGAGTGACTGGGCATTCATGTTGTGCTGAGGTCGGGGTCTTGCCTATCGAGCAATGTCACCTACATTTCCTTGCAGCCACCGCCTGCAAGTGTGGCTTTGCCTTGTCAGGCGACTGTTTAGGCTCTGATATGAGAAGGTGATGCTGAGTTGAGCCTTTACAAAGGAGGTTTGTCTTGGCACAGACGCAGGTTGCTTCTCTGTTGTCCTGTGTCTTCTACTGGCCAAAGCAAGTGTGAGTGCTACAGTCCACCGCTAGTCATGACAAAGTTCAAGCCACAGGAAAAATGTCTTGGGGCAACCCATCTACCTATGATAACGAGGAAATAATGGTAAGGACTGATACCTCCCACATGGTTTTAATATCTGGTTTTAGTGCTGCAGCTTGCGGTGGAAATGATCTGAAGTGCGTAATAGTGTAACGTGCAGCTTGGGGTCGTTGCTAAAGGGGAGGGGTGGCATAGTTTTGAAAACCTTCTTTGTCAGACCTCACCCCAAGGTGCGGATACAGTTGCCTCTCCAGACTTGGGTCATCTCCTCAGCAGCCATATCTGCATTTTCCCTCAGCAAGTTAATGTTTTGTTCCAGGAAGGCGGCAAGGTATGGCAGGGTTTTTCTTCACTGCAACACGTTCAGTGCTGTGCTGAGTTTTGTCATGCCTAATAATTGAGCTGATTTGGCCTTTCAGTAGGGTAGTGGTGGTCTGAAACAAGGAATTAGTTTAATATCTTATGACAGAACTAATGTTAACACTTTTCTTTTCCCACTGGCAACGTGGAGCCTTCACTTGGCCTTGCCATTGCTAACAGCTTTTCCAGTTCATGGGTGACAGCCTCCCTTGTCTATGCTCAGAAAATGTAGAATCTCTCTGATAGCTAAAAAGGGAAACGAAAGAAATTAATTCTCAGCGATACTATGGAGCCAGCAAAGATCAGCAACCATGAGATGAAGACTGCAGCATTTTAGTAAAATGTTTCCTTGAAGAGGTGTTTCTAAAGGAGATTGATGACAACAAGGGAGCTTAAAAAGAAAGACTGTCCATTAAAGAAGATCTAACACGACCCCAAGTAGAAGCCGATTTTTTTGAAATGAACTGCTTTTCAGTTTTGATTAATTACTTGGCACCAGAAATTGGACATTTAACAGCACTGGGTCCACCGTGGAAATGAACTCACTGGGAATCACTGATGCAAAGCTAAAGGTTTAGAGTAATGACCAGACAAGCCAACTATTTTAGATTTTTCTATCTTCTATGTGTGTGTGTGCAAGGAGTCAGCACTGCTGTTATCTGACAGCCTCTGGGTCAGAGGCTTTTGTGCTCAGAACGGCACAGGAGCATAAGTTCCAGTATAAGGTCAAATCTAGACATAAGCAGAAATGTATTGTTTCCATTTGCGATCATGTATTTCAATGGGAAGCATATTTTGCACTCGGTAGGAGATGTTTAGGAAAATATTTGACATCAAGAGAAAGCAAATGTGATTAACAGTATTTCTCCCATTTTATAAGCAAACTATCCAGCAGGTTATGAGCTCAGTTCAGTGCAGAAGTTCACTTACCTATTCTTTGCGAAGAGACTAGCTCTTTGCTAATTTTCCTGAGGAATGGATAGTGAGAAACCTTAGATCTGAATGTCAAAGAGGAAAGAAACAGCTTGGGGAATGTTATAAACACAGCTATACACAGCTAAGCATGTCTAAAAAGACATTTTCTGCTTGAATTAGATGAAGAGAGGAGTAAGGCTTTAGTGAGCGCTGGGTGCTGCACTTTCTTTCCCCTGGCTGGGCCAGGCAGGCAATCCACCATCAGAGCGCGTTAACT